>NC_083650.1:22707336-22942336 GCF_963576545.1 Limanda limanda | reverse complement strand
ACTGTTTGTTTTTACAGTCTTCCCTTTTCATCTCCACCGAAACAAACCATTAAGGAGTGGGATTCTCTATTAAGAAGGAGTGGGAAGAGGAGGTAAATAGATGAATGCAAATCAGGGAGGAGGAGGGAGGGGGTGTGAGGGGAATGGAGGGGGGGTTGCGGGGGGGGGATGAGTGTTCGTCTCCTGATAAGAGTGTTTGTATTCCACTACCGGGTGAGAGAATCAGAGAGAGGAGAGGAGAGGAGAGGGAGGGAGAGATGGAGAGAGAATAGAGGAAGTAGGACAGATGACTGACTAGGACAGCGACTTCGGGAAGATGGTCATCCACACACACACACACACACACACACGCACACACACACACACACACACACACACACACACACACACACACCCTCTCTGTTGGAAACTTACCTTCACAGAATTGGAGTTTCTCATTGTAGTAGTGATGCTCCAGGGAAACGGCTGTGGGGGGGGAAAATAGAGAATGGAGGTTAGGATTTTGGATTCTCTCGGTGTGAGAGGAGCATTGTGTGCTTGTTGTGCTTGTTGTTGTTTTCTACACACGATGTCGATTAAGAGGAACAGGAAACTAAGCTGGAGAAGACACGTCTCCCTCAACTCCAAGGGGCCGTGTTGGCAAAGTGTGACCCAGGACAGGGGCTCATGGCACGGTCACCGGGAGCAGGAAAGTGGCCGGTCCGGTGGCCGGCCTCTCTGGCAGCAGCAACACCTCCAGGATTAGTAGCATTAATCAGATAAGGGGGTGAGGGGCCAGACAGGCCCAGACATGGGCACCTGCTCTGGGGCTGGGTGGGGACGGCTGGAGGGAGGGAGGGGGGGAGGGCAGGGTGGGCTGGGGGGGGCTGGCAGTGGGGGGTACCCTCCTCGTCGCTCCAATGAGCCTGGGTCTCCCTCTGCTGGGGGGATGTGGAAGTATCAGAAAACCAATCAGAGCAGTCGCCCGTATATGTGTTGACATAGTAGTAGATGCACAAACAGGAAGAGAATCCTCACACTTTCCAGTTTATTAGGTACAATAACTAAAACCTAACTGTTCTTAAATAAATGCTACCTATATGAAGGCTATAATGTTCTGAACCCAGACTAATTGATATTAATAGTCTGGACAATATAATAGAAACATCTGGAATGATTCCATCCATGCGTCTGGGGGCTGGTGGGAAACACCAGGTTGCTAACACATCGCAGGACCAACATATAAAGTCAATTTAGAGTTTCCACTCAACCTAAACTTAGTCTGCGTGACGTTGGACTGTGGGAATAAAAAACATACAAACACTGGGATGTAATGCAAACTCCACACAGAAACCTTCTACCAGTATTATGCAACACAAGTCTACAGCACCACAGACACCAAAACTAAATCTGATTACCCTCCTTGTGGGTTCCCAGGCTGCATTAGGTTAAGATAGGTGTTCCTAATAAACTGGAAGAAAACATTTCCTCCTGCTCAAGGGCCCTGGGGACAAACAACCTGAATCACCTTCACACTGTAAGTGACTTCATGTTCAAGTTACAACTGTTTCTGTTTCTGTTGATTATTAGTTATGAATAAAGAGGAACACTGATGATCTGAAGCCACGTTTCCAGAGGTGTTTTATTTTGAAACTGTCTGACTGAGCACACGCTCCACTTTGTTAAAAATATCAAACACACACATTTTACTCTAATCCAATGTAATCTACTGTATATGCAGTGGAATCATGACCCGAGCTGTCGTTACACTGCTGTGTGAAAATGTTGTGATACTTTTGGATGGTGATTCTGCTCCGTCTCACCCCTCCTCCTCCTCCCTCTCTCCTCCCTCTCTCCTCCCTCCACTCTGATATCAAGCCACACTTTAGTAATCCTCCAAATGAAAGGATTTGGAGAGAGAGCATCGTCTCCCCACTGAACATTGGAATGAAAGAGAAGGCAGCTTCTCAGATGAGAGAGACGAGAGAGAACCCCGTGATATGAGAGGGAGAGGGGGAGACACAGAGACTGTACACAAAACCAGACGGATCAAAATATACACGGTGAGAGAAAAGAGTGAGACAAGGACGAGGGAATAACGAGAGAGAGGAAGAGACGTGGCACAGGGACAAGGACAGAGGGGAAATAAAAAGAGACACACAAATAAAAACACACTAAACTGATGGAGGAAAATGATACGGGCCTACCCTCATCGATGCTGCTAAAAATCCTGATGATGTTTTCTTACACCTGACATCTATTGCACTTCTGTCCGTCCTGAGAGAGGGATCCCTCACATGTGTCTCTCTCTGAGGTTTCTACATATTTTTATCTGTTAAAATTGGTTTTTAGTAGTTTTTCCTTACTCTTGTTGAGGGTTACGGACAGAGGATGTCACACAATGTTAAAGCCCCATGAGACGAATTGTTATTTGTGAATGTGGGCTATACAAATAAAACTTGATTGATTGATTGATTGATATATTAACGATATGGCTTTAAGAAGAGAGGATGGAAATGCAAGAGAGGCCTTGTGCACTAGAAAAAACGCACAAGGCTACAAAGTGTGTATCCATTTCAATTTGTGCATAAGAGTGGAAATGCCATAAATACAATTTGCTAAATCATAATAAAGCATAACTGAGGTGGAAAAGTTGGTAACTCATGACAATTTACACATCAGAAACTACCTTGTGAATAAAGTGGAGCATGTAACTGTTAAGGAGCCAGAACAGAGTGAACTTTGGACTTTGTCAGATGAACATAAACACAACTATAGATGAATGGAAACGTTTCTTCATATCTGCTGCATGAGCCGATTAGCAGAGGTCATTATATTGACTTGATGAGTTAATAATATGCCAAAGTTCTGGCTTATTAAGTCAATCATACTGGTCTGTTGTATTAACTCGACGCTATCGGCTGCATG
This sequence comes from Limanda limanda, assembly GCF_963576545.1. Taxonomy (NCBI): domain Eukaryota; kingdom Metazoa; phylum Chordata; class Actinopteri; order Pleuronectiformes; family Pleuronectidae; genus Limanda; species Limanda limanda. The sequence goes on along the minus strand of NC_083650.1, from coordinate 22,939,429 downwards.
TTGTATTTATTATGTACTTTTGTAAAATGTATAACAAGCTGGAGTCACGTTACTCTGAGCTGTAACTGTGGAATCAGAGTTATTTTGAAAACGGTTGATTTCTCGAAGATTTGTTTTTAGCCTGCTCAGCAGAGTGTAACTTCCAGGGTGTGTACTGTGTATTAAGATGTGTAATTCTCATAAAAAGCTAATACAAATGCGCAAAATAATTTGAAAAATGGGATGAGATGGCTCATCCGCACTGCTGTTGGGGACTGCAGGGGGGGGGGCGATGGAAAGGGAAGCCTCCTGGCCTGAGGCAATATGAGGCTGGACTACACTGGGCCTCTTGCTATGTGATCTGGGAGAAAGTCAACAGTTTAGTTTTGCTATCGCTGTGTGGCAGGACCCCGGGTCAACAGGAACACAGGGAGCGTAAGAGATAGAACCTCGGAGGCCTAATAACCTGTGTGCATGTGAGTGCGTGTGTGTGTGTGTGTGTGTGTGTGTGTGTGTGTGGTGTGTGCACGAGTAAATGAAGGTTTTAGGGTGTAAATCCTTCATACTAATAGCCTCTGTGTGGACAAGTGTATGTGTGGTTAACGGGTGTAAGACGTAGGCGAAATAGGCAGGACCATTAATCTGTGTGTGTCTGTGTGTGTGTGTGTGTTTGTATCTTTTGTGAGCTCAGGGGGCGGCAAAAATCTCTTCTTCACATATAAGGAAATCCCATACATTCCCAAAACAAGACAAATGCAACTTATCTTAAGCACAAACAGACATCCAATATAAACACTATTTACCTGGCTCTCCTTTATCGTGGTACTGATAGGTGCCAATATCTGTATCTGAGGGGCGAGAGAGAGAGAGGGAGAGAGAGAGAGAGCGAGAGAGAGAGAGATGAGCATCTTGCTGTCAGGGAAGAAGCAGAAGACAGATCAGCAATTTCGCACCATGGGATAAACAATCACTATCAGCCAGTGGCCTGTCCCGTCTGCCAGCACCACAGCTCAGATAAGACCCTGTGAGGGAGGAGGAGGTGGGAGGGGGTCCGAGTCAAAATGGAGGTGGGGGGGGGGGGCAGAGGGGTATTAATAAAGACGGGAGTGTGCCTCAACCCACGCCACCTGAGGGACAGATGCAGATTTACACACATGCACCATATACATTTAAAAGTAGACACACAGACTGAGCGGGCAGCAAATATATACAGCATGTCCAACATACACACACACACACACACACACAAACAAGTGCAAATACTGATAGATACACACACACACACACACACACACACGCACACACACACACAAATTGCTGAGCTGAGCCTTTTTTTGTCAGTGTTATTCCTGCAGGCCCAAAACCATAAGCAGCCAGACTCGGATTCGCACAACACATCGTTTCTTTATCGCTCCGCTACTGTTGCTGCTGCTGCTCCTGAGGCCAGGTCACACTAATACAACCAGAGAGCTGATGGCAGACACGCAAACAAGCACACAAGCACACACACACACACACACACACACACACACACACACACACACACACACACACACACACACACACACTGCACCTGGATACAGAGGCTCTCACAGCTCTGTAAGTTACTCGTGTTTGCAAATTGAGATTTAGAAGTAGCAAACAAACCTGCAGATTGATTCTGTATTTGTAACAACAAATATTCCAAAACACACACACACACACAAATACACTGGCTATGGGCTGTGGAATCTGTCGGTTGTGTTATGCAGCTGTACAAACTTTACACATTTGTTACATTGAATTATAGAACCAGCTTCTGTGAATCTATATTTTTGTTTTCAAGGTGGATGTACACGATGTAAGGACGCTGGCGATAGGAAGCGTCACACCTGAGCGACCAGGCCTCGTCCCTCACATGTATCCATCCACGTTTTTCCAAGATAGCAAAAGACACACACACACACACAGCAGGAAAAAAACAAACAAAAAAGGATATGTCACCGTCTCCAAGGATATACAAGCTGTCATACCTCCGTGTATACACATAAACACGGGCGCACACTTGCACACAACACACAACACAGTCAGCCTCAGAGAGACACTATCTTTGTCTAAAGCTCAGCAGACTGTGAACGACGAGACAAAATGGAAGGGAGGAGAAAACAAGAAAATGGAGAAAAAGAGCATTTCCGTCAGACAGAGGAGATGGACTGATAGCTGGGGCAGAGAAAACGCACAAAAGTGGCAGAAAAGTCAAAGTTGCACTCGGCTCACTTTGCCCAAAACTGAACCGGTGAGCAAATCTCAGTGCATACATGATGTTGGTGATGTGCAGATTCTTATTCAGGGAAGCTTATGCTTAAATATCATATTCATTCTATAGCAGATCATCGACTCCAAAACAATCAGCCTGGGTTATAAAGAACTATCGACTATGACCATTGGAAAAAGAATCTTAAAATCCCCCAATGGTGCAGTAAAGGTCATAAGTTGACCACCTCCGTGTTAGTGGATGGGACAATGGATCAATTTGGGATTAATTAATTATTTGATTCTATAACAACAGGGGGAAACATCATGATTGACAGCTGAGACTGACCCGTACTAGTTGAGCGAAACCCAGATACTGTGGCTCCACATCGTGATAGATTTTGCACAGACTCCGATTCGAAAGGATGTCATAATTAATAGCATCCATCTGTTATGCATTTTGGAAACAGATGTGGTAAAATCATGAAGAACCTCATGTATCAAAAGCAAGAAAATTCTACGGGCGCAAAGAGAAAGTGAAAAGTGACAGGGTGAGAATTGGTGTTGACTGAGAGTCGGACTGTGAAAGTTGGATGTGCGGAGGTGATGGAGGAGGTGTGAAAACAAAGTGAGCGATGACAGAAAGAGGCCGAGCAAGACGGAGTGAGAGGACAGACGGACGGGAGAGAGGCGGAGCACTACTGAGAGGGAGGGAGATGGAACACGGTGATAAAGGGCCTACCTTTAACTTGGAGTGTGCTCTTGGTGGACCACAAGTGCAGCTCAGCCAGGCAGAACGCCATCTGACGGAGGAGTGAAACCCGAGTCTGTGGAGAGAGGAGGAACAAATGAAAGATGGAGAAAGAGACAGGGCAGACCAAACACCGCTACAGATGTGTATCTCGGTGAGACGACATAATAGATTGACCTAAATATGCCTGAAGGGTCAAACTCGTATGTAGGTGTACATGCTCACACACATGCCAACGTGTGTGACGGCCTCGCTGAGCACAGACAGGGACAATACATTTCATTTTCCACATGTTCAAGTGTCGAACAAATGACAAAGCACAACAAGGACGTGTTTGGGGTCATTTTGAACCTTTATTATGTACAATAAAGATAAAATGAAAGAGATATACTTTCCCTCTAATGATTGTGACATCAGAAACCCTCATTGTAGTAATAGGAGTATAAGGCGTTCTTACTAACTGTGCTGCAACTTCCTGTTCCCGTTGTACCTGTCTTACTCGTAAGTAGGGTTGCAAAATTCCGGGATTATTCAAAGTTGGAAACTTTCCATGGGAATTAACGGGAATTAACGTGAATAAACGGGAATAAACGGGAATTAACGGGAATAAACTGGAAATGTTGTGGGTAATTTATACTAACTGTATTTACCTTGTCATGTACAGACATAAATATAAACATTTTGTTTTGTCATAGGCTGATTTGAGCCCTGAGGAAACTTTGGGCACTTGACTATATGCTTCTGCATCGTTGTGTCATTCTTAACATAGGTCTTTGCACAGTATTTGCTAATGTACACAGCCTTTCCTTCTACATTGGATGGGGTGAAATGTCTCCACACATGAGAGAGTGCACGTGGCATTGTTCTGTAGAATAAGATGAGAAAAAAGTTTGTAAAAAAACATTAATGCAATGCCAGAGATATAAATAGTTAGCCAAACAATTGGAATAGTCTGTAAACATATTTTACAATTGATGGATAAATGAATGGAAATAGGCTAGATGAACAGATGAACAATCCTCAATCAGCATGCTAATATGTTTTCCCGAGTAATATCATTGAAACTTACCTGACTAGTCCTTCACTCTACAGCAGGCCTCAGTAGCCCTGCTGTAGAGTGAAGGATGCTGGGAGTTATCTGTGAATGCTCAGTGGAGGGTTGAAACTCAACATGCAGCGTGTGCTGCATTCCATACATCTTTAAAATAGAGTTTTGAATGATGTTTTTACTGCTCAGCGTTTAATTTGCATATATTTTTTTTTTTTCAAAATTCCCAAAATTCCCGAGCTAAACTTCCCATGGAAACTTCCCATGGAAAGTTTCCGGAAATTTACCGGAAACTTTCCGCCCCTTTGCAACCCTACTCGTAAGTGACAACTCGTCTGTGAATGCACATTTTGACCCAAAAAAAAGAGGCAAAACTACAAACATTGTGACAAAACGACAGACAGACACGCAAATGAACTCCAACTGACACCGAGGCAAGGTCACGGGCGGCGATGCCTTGTTCACACATCACAGGTGAGCAGTGACGGACACACACTTTGGAGCTGACAGCTCAGACAAAGCCGGCAGCATTCCTTGCATCAGCTAATGAACGCGGAGCAGGGCTGTGCAATGCGCTGGAGGCCCCTCCTTCTTCATTACAGTTGTTATTTTCTCTCCAGTCAGTTAACTCTGGTTCCTGGGGGCCAATAGAGGGTCACATGCCAGGGCAGAGGCGGGGGGGGGGGGGGGGGGGCGGTCACACTAACCAAAGGGCCTTGTAAGGGAGTTCATATAACCTTTCAAAAAAAAAGACAGGTCAATGTGAGTTCAATACAAATGCAATGTTTTTAGAAAGGTTTGAAAGTTTTTTTGGGAGTGAATCACTGAAACTGGGACATTTTTTTTAGCAATTTTGACATTGATTTAATCAGATTTGTTTTACACATTAGATCGTCATATTATATCTTCCTTTAATCCGTAACATGTTTTATAAACCACAGCAGAACAAAGCATGGAGACATGGCACAGCTTTTCATGTTCTTTGTGCCAAATAAGAAAATTCTGCCTGAATTTGATAATCTGGGATCATGTCAAATTCAATATTACCAATTTCTAACCCTAACCCAATTCATTTTTACACATAGAAGTCATATTAATGTCATTCAGAACACTATCTTAAATAAATAAAAACAATAAAATGAATTTAGAAATCAAGCAAACAACAATAAAAGATTATTAATTTCGTTATTCGATGATGTCCAAGCTAAACCGATGGTGAAAATCCTGTTGTCTTAATTTTGTAAGAACAGGAAATAAACAAACTGGAGCTTAGGTTTCCCACATCACCCAAATTCCTCTGACAATACATCTGTGCTTTAGTGTTTTAACTTTCATAGTCTGAAGCATAATTGTCGTGCAAACTGAAAAAACTTTCCAATGTAAAAGAATATAGTTATTTTCTCCTAGGTGTGATGGAGACATATCAGTATTAAGTGGTGTAAGAGAGGAGTGGCTGTTCCACACTGTCCAGAACAGTATCTCTGTACAGCTGGAGCCGTTGTGCTGTGCTGGCCGTTCCCTCCTGTATCTTTGCAGCTGCCTCCCTCCGTCCCTCCATCCTCTCCCGCTCTTATTTTCTCTCGTTAACGCTGAGAGGGGACTCTCTCTTATCTTTCCCCTCTTGCTCCTTGTGGTGTGGGATGGAAAAAAATATCTAATTTTGTCACTAAACCCCCAAAACTAAAAGTCCCAACATAAATACACATAGATAACAGTGGGTGCCATGGAAACGCCGGGGCTAGCATGGCACGGCAGCATCGGCGAAACGGGTTTACTGACATAAGAGGATTCTTTCATCCTCTTCTCGGAAGTCAGCCCTTCTAGTTTGGAAAACCTCATTTCAGCAAGCTTTCATTTGTTATTGCTGGTGCGGCTAACCTTAAAGTTGAGAGCGTGTTCTGTGCAGCTGTCGGGGTCATGGCAGAAGAGAAGAAACAAGGAGTCGGACGGAGACACGAGAATCTGAGGGCAAATGGGTGAAAGTGTTTTGGACCACGCTGCTGTGTGGGTCCATGATGAATGAATGTTTTTGAGCAGCCAATACAGAGCAAGACAGGGAGGATTGTCCTGATGTGCACAGAACCTGCAGGTGAGCTCAGTCTTCTGTGCCTGATGAGCTGCGTTCTTTAACTGTGCCTTGAATCAGATCCACATCTGAAGAGGCCTTTGATTGACTTTGATCCTGTTCTGGCTAAGTTCCCATCACACAGTGGATCCCTGAACTCCACAGGGCATTCAGCCATGCTGAGTGAGATTCCAAACTGTAACACACAGTTCAAAGGGAACTGGGAGCTGAACAGCAGCTCATCAGGGATCACGCCTCACTGACTGGAGCAGCAGAAACAAAACTCAAAAGAATTTAGCTTACAATGGAGGATATATATGTATATATATATTAAGTGTAGGGACGGGAATCGGCAGGGACCTCCCGACACGATACTATCACGATACTTAGGTGGCGATACGATATGTATTGCGATTCTGTAAGTATTGCGATTTCCTGCGATTTCTTTTGGTTATTTTTTTTTTTTAAATACTGGATCATGGAAAAAAGTTGAATCATACCTTCAAATACAACACAGTCAAATTCACTTAGAGCTTTACAAGTTTTATTTCAAATATTAACATTAAAGGGACTCTTACCTTTGTTGCATTTTTACACTTTTTTTGGATAAGGTTAAATTGGTATTAATAAGGTAATGACACTCTAAAATGCAAGACCGACCCACCAGGAGTAAAAACAAACAATTATTTCACTCTCATAATATTTAGTGAAAACTTCAACCAATAAAATTCTTCGGACCGAAGGACCTTATTGGCCGACAGACCTGTCTGTTTGCTGCATGGACATGCAGGTTTTCCGTCTGCTTCTTGTGGCGCATTCGGGCCCGCGTCATCAAGGCATGTGAATGTAAATGTATATAACTTACCGAATCCATTGCTTTGGTAAACAAAAACTCACGTGCGTGCGCGGAGGCTGTAGGTTGAAAGTCTGCTTGTAAATAAAGTTTCTTCAAAAAAACACCGCGGATGGGAACGAGGGGGTGGGGCATTGGAGGAAGGCGGGATGATTTGAATGTGCTGTAATTCTCAAATGCAACAAAAGTAAGAGTCCCTTTAACTTAATGACTGCCGGGCAGCCAATAGAGAAAAGAAATAAAATGTGCCCTATTATTGTATAGCCCCAGTCAACTGCACACAAACTGACAGATTAAGAAATGTAAGCCACTTAGGCTACTTTAAACAATAAATAAAAGGTAAATTAAATAGAATGAATACAAGTTTACTTAGAATATAAACTTTGACATAAACAACAAGCAGGCTATGCTTCATTGTTGTTTGCATGTAAGCGATGCAAAGCTAGTGCTTGGGTATGTTTAGATTTAAAATCGTCAGTCACAAGAATCGCGATTCGTGACTGAATCCATTTTTCCCCCGTCCCTAATTATTGTAAATTGTAATTGTTAATTGTAAAAAACATTCACACTCACACACACACACACACACCACACACCACACACCACACACACACACACACACACACACACACACACACACACACACACACACACAGCATGCTGTACAGGTCCTGGACAGCTGCCACACTCATTCTGATTTGCTGGTTGCTGTGGGTTACCTGTCCCCCTGCAGAGCTTTGTGGGGGGGGGGGTGCAGACAGAGTGTACAGAGGGCCAGGGGTTGGGGGGGGGGGGCAGTGGTGGTCTAGGTTATTGTCGTCTTTACACAAGTAAAGTAGCTGCTTTAACATCAAAAGAGGTGGGGGGGGAAACATTCGACTCCTCTTTCAAAGACAGTCCACAGGAACTACGACCTTGTCTGGTCCCTCTTCCTCTGCTCCTCTTTCACTGTCCCCTCTGGGTGGCTACAGTGAGAGAGTGTGTGTGTGTGTGTGTGTGTGTGTGTGTGTGTGTGTGTGTGTGTGTGTGTGTGAGCGCGTGTGTGTGAAAGGAGGAACAAGAGCAACACAAAGTGCCTCTGTACGAGTGTGGTTGGATAGGTGTCCTGTGTGTGCTCGACAGAACGTTGGTGATAGAACTCAGAGTAAATATTTACTGGTTCTCAACCGACGCCTCTCTGAGACCTCTCTCACTCTTTCTTGCTCTCTACAGAAGTCAAACATGAAGACACGTATAGAAGCTCACAGAATCTAACATTGAGCTTTTGTTCTATAGATTCCATGTGTATACATTGAGACGACTACGCTGGGTATACAGGTGAGTATACAGCACAAAGTTGAAATAACTGTTGCCTCTATATCCTGTCCCTGATGGAGGAATGACATATCCTGACCTTTCTACAATAAAATCTTAAGGTAAATTAACAGCCCCACACCGAGAATGAAGCTTTGAACATATTTGTTATTTTAAATCTTCATAATGTTGAAAAGAAATTGTCAAAATTAAAGTAAGAGCAGTATTTTAAAATCTAAGTCTGTGAGATCTAGATGTGCAACAAAAAACACGTTTACCTCCTAAAACCAACAGAAATAAATACTCTGAAAAATCTATATCAAAACAATTTAATTTGAATCATAATTGATTAATTCACTGAATCATTAAACCTACCGTTCATTGATGTAGTTACACGCTGATGTATTGAACGTAAATATTTACAGGAAAGCATTTTTAAAAACAGAGCAATATCGTGACCTCTCAAACTGAGTTCATTTTGTTGCACCATGAGGATCGTTGCACAGGTTATTGTGGGAGATATGAGGGGTGGGGGGGGGGGGGGGGGGGGGGGTGAAGAGAAATAGAAATAGAGTTGGTGGATTTAAGACATCTGAAATCTCTCATTGATTTTGCCCACTGAAAACTCTCCTTGGCCAAGGTGAGAGGAAAACGTACGGTGTGGCTGGAGGGACAGACGGCGTCCCTCTCACAATGCAGAGACAAGCTTATGATTTGATTTCTGAAAGAGGTGGATGAACAATGCAGAGCAGCATCCAACATATATGCATCCTATAAATACATACTCTCTTTATATCTTTAAATTCAAAGTTGTGGCATGTGACTACAAATCTTGAAATCTTGATAACATTTCATTTGAACTGATTTATACTTACAGGTGTGTTGTTTACTGCTTCAACCGATGTAAGTTCAAAAACAACTGTGGTCAGATTTCAGTGATCGTCCCCGAGGTCGATGAGGGTCATGGTTAGAGAGAGAGAGAGAGAGAGAGAGAGAGAGAGAGAGAGAGAGAGAGAGAGAGAGAGAGAGAGAGAGAGAGAGAGAGAGAGAGAGAGAGAGAGACATGTCTGAAATGGAGGCAGGCTTAGAGACATTTTGTTTGACATTTCAAGAATCCTTTTTCACAGGTATGCACACACACTCTCTCTCTCTTCCCATCTTCCCATCTCTCTTTCTCACACACACACACACACACACACACACACACACACACATGCCAGAGGCAGTGTTGTCAGATGATGCAGTGGTCCCATCACTGTGAGAAGAGTGATGTGGTAAATTACAGGGTTAAAGAGCTGCCATAGGGTGACTGACACCAGGCCATCACAGCACCGACACACACACACACACACACACACACACACACACACACACACACACACACACACACACACACACACACACACACACACACACTGACACACACACACACACGGCTCTGCATGAGTTTTTCCTTCCCTTTACCTTTTCTTGCCCCTCGTACCTTCACTTATCATCCCTCTGCCCGACTTCTCCTGTTCCTTTTAAACTTTCCCTTTCTCCTCGTTCTTGTCTCCTGTGTTTTTTCTAAGCTACCTGCTATTAGAAATGCATTAAGCTTTCTGACCCTGTCTGCCAATTTCTTCCTCCTCTCTTTGTCTCGTCTCTCTCAAAGGACAGCATTGCGGTGCGTCTGATTCTCCCCTCTTTCTCTCCTGCACTTTTTTTTACTCCTCTCTCTTTATTGTCTCATCTCTCTAGGACGAGAGCGTTTCACATTTTCTGACTTTTTTCCCCCTCGCACCGTTTATCTCCCGCAGACGCTCTCTCAGCCACCGCCTGGTCTTGTTTTGGCTCTCGGAGAGAAACTTGGCAAACATGAAGAACATACAAAGGGCGAGTGGAAAGTACATCCCCTGAGAGAGATAGGTAAGGTAACAGTATATAATTGTGAGGGTTCGAGCGCACATTTTCCAATCTGAGGCGCTTCGAAGCTCAGTCTCAGACTACATGAACACTCGTGTATCCAGTAAACACACTCAGGCATTCGAGTCAGTCCTGTGCCACATACACTCCTATCTCTCCCATGTCTGGTAGGTGAACTCAAACGGCACCACTAGCACATACGTATGCATAGGAAGGCATATGGAGTCCGATGCATACTCTCCTATCTTCTAACCTTGTGATACCTGAGGAAATATACACGCGCACACATTTACATACATATGAAACCACGCAGCCAGACTCACACGGGCCCTTATCTTCAGAATATCCTTGAGGGAGAAGTCCTCTAGCTTCTAGTGTCATATCACAGCAAAGAAAGGTGGACAAATTCTGAAAACACAAGATATGTCTCTGACGAACGGGGGGGAAGATAATGAGGAGAAAAACTGGATAAAACAAAAGAATCAAAGCTCTGAAAAGCGTCTAATGTAACGGAGGACAAGCAGCGTGGGAGGCCGGTGAACACTGAGGGAACCGATAAGAAGTGTGTGTGTGTGTGTGTGTGTGTGTGTGTGTGTCTGTGTGTGTGTGTGTGTGGTGGAGACGAGACCTGAACAAACTCTCAGGAAAAGATCCTGTCACATCTACATGTTGGCCAGTTTAACAATCATTTAAAAATGTAAACATACTTCAACACATTAAGGATTTGGTCACGTCCACTATCGTACTTTGTCCTTCTTATAAATGATGGTGAATTGTTAGATAACCACAGAACCCACATTTTAACATTTTAGGAAATAGCGGATGTAATGTTGACCTGAGTCATAATCAGACGATAATCTGCGAAATGTAAATAATTGGAATATGATGGGAATGTTCAATTAGCAACTCAACTAAATCATAACCAGAGGAATGCCTGATTTGTCAATGTCAATGTTCAGATTGTGTTGTGACGTCTGGCAGCGGAGTTCACACACACACACACACACACACACACACACTCCCACACACATACTCCCACACACTCCCGCAGACACATAAGTACAGTGTATCTTCTCATCTGTCCCATTATAAGACAGAAGGTTTGAAGGAGTAGAATGGAGGGTGGGCAAAGTGGCGCCAGGCAGCAGGCCGAAAACCCCTCTCTCTCACACACACACACACACGCACACACACACACACTCACACACACAGACCCACACACCCACACACACTTAACAGAGTCCCATGGGAGCCCATTCAGCTGTCAGTAGAGGAAGAATAAAGGTGATGGACAGGCAGAACAAAATGAGGTAAAGGTAATACTATTCAAGAGAGGTGACAGGTACAGTCAATTTGCATGAGCATGCATATATGTGTGTGTGTGTGTGTGTGTGCGTGTGTGTGTGCTTGTGTGGGTGTGTGTTTTACAGGACATGTCAATCAGCAGGAAAATGAAGCTGCAGTGACATGACCGCTGGGGAAGTCTCATTGTCGAATGATACAAGTGTGTGTGTGTGCTAAGTGTGTGTGTGTGTGTGTGTGTCTGTGCACTTGAAGTACCAGTTCATGTGTAAAGGTCGTGTAGAGGTGAGGTGGTTGAAAAGTTCAGTCGTCCAGAGGAAAAAAATACGTTTTTTGGCCAAAAAATTGAAACCCAAACACACGAGTGAGGAGGAAACACTGAAGTATTTATTCCAACAATACCTTGTATGGAAAACATAACCAAGACAGACAATGATACAGGGCTGCAACTTTGTATAAAATAAATGTAATCATTGATTGTTTTGCTTTAACTTCCGTCCTCTTCATCCAACCCGCAGAACAAAACACAAAGATATTCAGCTCCCATCATTTATGACAAAAAAAGGCATCCAGTTTTCACATTAGAGTTTTTGAAATAGACAATAATAATTGATAATTCCTCAATCAATTTACTTATTTTTAAGCAGATTTCTTGTCAATTCTCTAATAAAATCATCAACTAATCATTTCAGCTTGACAATTTCTTTCTTTATTGTGAATAAAGTGTGTATGTTGGTCTACAAAGGGATCGTATGCATCATTAATTGAACACATTTTTCTGAAATTAAGATATTAATTTGTTAATTCAGTAGGCTGTGTGTGTGTGTGTGTGTGTGTGTGTGTGTGTGTGTGTGTGTGTGTGTGTGTGTAACAGAGGGAAGGAGAGAAAGACGGACACAGGGAGACAGAGAGATGAGTAGGGGCTTTTCTAAGCAGATGTGTAAACGTCATTAGCGGAGGTAATGGAGGGGAGAGGGGGGAAAACCCTTCTCCAGCAGAGGTATTTACCCAACGCCTGGAGCAGAAACACAAACACAGCAGCAGTAATGACTGAGAAAGACGGGCAGGGAGAGAGACGTTTGCTGGAGAACCAGGTCTCGACTCGGCAGGAGATTTGTTGAAAAGACGACAAATTGCAATAGAGCAGGAGACTCGTCCCCGTGAAAGACGTCAGAACAATCCGGCTCGACTGAGTGATTCAGCCAGGATTCCCCTGGACCAGCAGTGGTTGTGTTTCCCTCCCATTCAGCTAATAGGTCTAATCCTGGCAAGTGTTTCACTGAAAGGCTCGTGCATCTGCCCCGAGGCAACGCCCAAGGGTAGGAAAGGCAATACCTCCACACCAGCAGCACAACCTCGGGCCGACTTCAAAGAGCTGCTCAGGACCCGGCGAGTCTCCGGTGTCCGTCCCCTGTCGCAGCGAAGGTTGACACGTGTCACTCTGACCGGGGTTTGTTTGTGTTGTTGGATTTTCTTCTTTTTAAAGCTGTTTAGTTCCCTGTTGTTTGTCCCTCACCTCGTGACCACAAACACACATAAACACACAGCGATGGACCCACACAAACACCGGTGGTGAAATATGTCCATTTAGACAGACTGGAATGAAAAGTTGAGTTTCTTACCTACGACAGGACCGAAAACTTTGTAAGTAGAATTACACAAGTTAATTTTGGATGCCAAATATGACAAACGGAGAATTTTATATATCATAAGTGGTCAAAATCAATTATTTAGAACAAGGGCAGCAATCAGCGGCGTCACAACTTGCAGATTTTATGCAGACTTTTGTTGGATAGCGAGTAACACAACCGGATCCTGTAGCTGCATTTGTGACTGAGTACAAAAGCACCTGGACACACAAAGCTCAGTTTCCACAACTGGTGTACACAACCACACACACACACACACACACACACCTGTCAAGGGCTCAGGAGGATGAGGTCCTTTAAAGTTGTTCTCAGAGCCACAGAGCGAGATTGACCCTGGCAAAACGGAAGGTCAGGATGATGTCCCCTGGACTTCTCAGTGGTCTTATTCCCCCGTCACACACTCACACACACGCTGTCCGTCACCTCCCAGACGAGGCCATGACACTTTGGACACCTCTCGACGGGCAGTGCCTCCCTCTCTCTCTTTCTCTCTCTCTCCCTCTCTCTCTCTCTGACAGGTTGACGTGGCACAGAGTGCTCGGACGTCGATGGCACTCGGACCAGAGGTTTGTTCTCGGTGCTGTGACCTCAGAGATAGATGCCAGTGTCATGTCACCCTTCCCCCCCCACACACACCGCAGTCCAGAAGTTGAAATAAACTCCTTTCTGAAAGTTGTAAATAATGGATTTCAATGGCAAACTGGTTATTTAAAGGGACTCTTACCTTTGTTGCATTTTTACACTTTTTTTGGATAAGGTTAAATTGGTATTAATAAGGTAATGACACTCTAAAATGCAAGACAGACCCACCAGGAATTAAAACAAACAATTATTTCACTCTCATAATATTTAGTGAAAACTTCAACCAATAAAATTCTTCGGACCGAAGGACCTTATTGGCCGACAGACCTGTCTGTTTGCTGCATGGACATGCAGGTTTTCCGTCTGCTTCTTGTGGCGCATTCGGGCCCGCGTCATCAAGGCGCGTCCTTATATATATATATCTATATATATGTGAATGTAAATGTATATAACTTACCGGTGCTTCTGAATCCGAATCCATTGCTTTGGTAAACAAAAACTCACGTGCGTGCGCGGAGGCAGTAGGTTGTTAGTCTGCTTGTAAATAAAGTTTCTTCAAAAAAACACCGCGGATGGGAACGAGGGGGTGGGGCATTGGAGGAAGGCGGGATGATTTGAATGTGCTGTAATTCTCAAATGCAACAAAGGTGAGAGTCCCTTTAACTGTCAACTGCTTTCGTAGAGACTATTTCTATAGTTCCAGTGAAAAGGGAAAAACCATGTTGGGTTAAATAGATTTTGTGTAGTTTTTCAACACTGTTAGCTCCACCGATGACATTTTATTTGCCGACGTATATTTAATGTAGTAGATTTGTTAGATTTCCACATACAGCAACAATAAATGCCAGATTCCCGTGAACACATTGGCTGTTTTAAGGACTAAACTGCAGACCTTTGGTTTCATTCCCCTTTGTTCCTGCATCCACCATCACCTGCTGAACCAAACAGTTATCTTTAAAATAGAAACCTGGTACAAAGCAAGTTGGCATATTAAGATAAAGTTTGACCTTTGTTAGTGCATCTACAGTTTCCTGACACATTTTGAGCATTTGGGAAAAGTTCTTCCTGTCAGCGTGGAGTCTAGCAATTTGTCGTTGGCAGTAAAGGGGTCAAGCTAAGCTGCCGCTGAGGTTTGAAATCAGCAGAATGGAAGCATGAAATAAGACAATCGTGTGCACGTGCAGTACACGTGCACACGCATGGCTGTTCTCCATCTGTCAGGCAGCCCAAACATCCAGCCGTGCGTGACACCTGCCCCGTCCTGCCCAACACTCATCCTTGGAGAGCACAGTCAATGTGGAACCGAATGGCAAGGCCTGTGCCCCATGACACACACACACACACACACAAACACACACACAAACACACACACACACAAACACACACACACACACAACATTCATGTCAGTGCTCTACTCCGTTTGTCCACAACAAGTTCCTTGTTCCCTTCATTGTAAAGAAATACATAAAACTTCCTGTTTCTTTCTCCCTCCCTCTCTCTCTCTCTCTTTCACACAAACACACATAAAGGGGAAATTCTACAATGCTGATTTCTACTGTTTATACCGAACAATAGCGGGGGGGGCTCTGCCTGTCCCGCTGGGTCAAGTCATGTCTTGTCAGACCCTGTATCCTCTTTCCATTGAGCGCCGAAGCTTACGAGTGCCACAGGTGCCTGAACCGGGCCCCATGTTAAACACATTCACCCTGCGGTTGTATGAGTCTGACGTAAAGACAGCCGGCTCGTCTTTCACATCAAACGAGCCTCTCCAATTCAAACAGAGAGTTGGAAACGGTTACAGTTTACAGTAGGAGATGAGGGGAAAATGAAAAGCAGCGGCCAGAAATCACAACCGAGTATTGACCTTTTTCAAGATTTTATCTGAGGCCTTTTTCCTGTATTTGGACTTCCTCACTCATTGTTGTTCCCATTAACAAAATGTCAATCAAATACCAATCGTACCAAGGCTTGAAGGACTATTTAGTTTCATCAACCGTCCAGCTCAAATTTCTAACAATTGTTTTTCGTGAAACTGCCAAAATCACTCTGCATAGCAACGTTTTCCACATGGACATTAAAGTTAAATCAATACACGACTATCTCACTAGACTTTTTGACATATTGACAATATCCCATGATTTGTCTTTCACTCGTAGTGACACCTGTTCATTTACGCACTTCTCTTATAAAGCCATTTAAGGCAGTTCTCCTCCTTCAGAAAAACAATGATAACGGTGATTCTACAATAATAATATAATATATAAAGCTCTTTATTGATGTATCAGAACTGTCAATAGTGGATCTGTGCCTCTCTTGGTACAGTCGTCTTCATTAGCGACTCCGTGTGACAAGTACTCGAGAGCTTTGCAGCTAAAACAACACATCCCATTAAAATATCATCGTGGAGTTTAAAAGCCAACGCTCACACAGGGGAAGTGATTTTGACAGATGATGTGCAACTGATGGTTTAAGAGCTTTCCATGTGTCGCTGCTGTGAACCTCTAACAGGAGGTGAAGGTGGTGCAGACACAGGGAGTTTACAGAGCACAGATGTAGTTAACATGTCTGAACCAGTTAATCAACAAGGGGGTAAAATAAATTATATTCTGGAAATACTCGATCTTGAGGCGTCTGGACGTCCTGCTCTGATGTCACAGTCTCAATTTGACCTTTGACCCACTCAAACCCAAACCATCACGATTCTGACCACGTGAAACTCTTCAGCTTCCTGTGTGTGTGATGACGATCACAGACAGTGCAGATGAATTAGTGCGGGACCACTGTGACAAATTTCCCACCACTGTTCTCTTTAATGTGTGACAGGCCCTTCAACCAGAAACCCCCCCCCCCCCCAACCCGCCGCTCCCATACATGCACATAGGCTTAACGTCGTCTGGGCGGGCCGATCCCGCCGGCTCATTGTCGGCACGGCAACGAGCACTATCCTAGCTAACATCTGCTGCACGACCCGGGGCCACTCAGAATGGGCCTTAATCCCCACACAGCCATGTTGTGGGGGGGAAAACATTCTTTCCTTTTTTTAGTGAGTGCAGACAAACAGGGACGAGCGGCGTCGCTGGTAACCTGCAGGCGACCGGCCTCTTGGAAGGACCGGGAATGTTGTTGGTTACTTGGCCCCCAATTGTGCCACGGCCCCATTATGGCCGTGCAGAGGGGTGTGACCGCCAGCTTCGGCTGCGAGTGGCCGTCACCGGTCCAGTTGGATGGATTTGGGTTTTGAGGTTAATGAAAGGTGGTGCGAGTGGACTAGGTGCGTCGTGTCAGGGGGAGTTTGTGTCAGCCAGAGTTTTGCTGCTAAAACAACAGTTGCATTCATTTAAAAAAATTAGGACAAAAACAACAAAAATCCACCTTCCATCCTCCTGAGAGTTTGCTGCCACATCAGCTGGCTGTGGATCCATTTAACTGTTGCTGCCACATTTTTTGGTTCTCCTTCAGTGAGCTTTTAAAAAACTGTGTTGGTTGCTGTCAGCAGCAGAGAGGAGGGGAGAGGGAGCTTTCCCTTAGCATTGAGGCAGAAGGCTAACATGTGGCGGTTTGGTGCCCCCTCGTGGCCACAGGTAATGTGGAGGCTGAAACACACAGATATCCAAACCAGGAAAGATTCAGAGTCATCACACGACAGGTGAAGAACAACTCTGCTCTCTGAAACAAGCCGAGCCACGATCCCTCATGTGACGGCTTGTGATTGAGATCTTCCCAGGCAGTGACGCACAGAGTAAAGACGCAGGCCGATCAATCAGTCCGTCAGCTGCCGGGAAATATGTGTTCTTCTTAATATGGAGTTTGATTCCATCAAACCCATTTCATGGACCATTTCCCTATGCAAACACCTCAGGGAGAAAGCTAGTGCGAGCGGGAGAGTGGCTGAGGCAGAGAGAGAGAAACACCTCAGAGTGTGACTTGCTGTGTGTACATTATGAGATTTAATTGAATAGTTCTGCATCGGTGCCAAGAAGTTACTCGGTCTATTTGTAGGGGGGTCTGTGTTCTTTCTGATTGAGGGCTCGGTCGTCGTCTTTGTATTTCCCCCACTCAGAGCAAGCCGACACTTGGCCAGAAACAAAGTCCTGCTCAGATTTCAATCAGTGGGAAAGGAACTCAGAGTGGTCATAGGTACATCCAGGCGGTTTGGAAACATCCACACGCCTCCAGGCCTCGTCGGGAAAAAGTGCCAGAACCACACAATGGCCTCAAATGGACCTTTAGGCTATTTCTGAAAGGAACCAATTCATGATATCTCAGCTCAGGAGGGGTGAGTTGGAAGCGTGTGTCATGCTGAGTGATTTAATGGAACCTTGGCTGTACAGGAATTTAAATGTAATGGATAAAGCATTAAACCAAATAATGTAACTATCCGGGTAAAAATTAGGTTCACTTCTCCTTTCTAGGCAACTGAAATTTCCATAGAACTTGAGCAACATAAAATGCATTTATAAAATTACAAAGAGCTTAAAGATAGATGACCACAACATTTTGAAGTAACCATTCTTCTGGTTGGTTTTCCTTTATAATAATCAAAGAAACACAGAAATCCCTTTGAAAGGAACAAAGAATATTTTACTATATGATTTATTCTCCTATTATTTTCAAAAAGAACAAAACCCGCTGCATTGTTACATGTTTAATTCATTTTAAAATGTAGTTTATATGTAGTTAACACCACATATAGGTTCATTTGATGCTTATATGATCTCTACAAATATCTTTGGGGCATGAACAATTACTACGGAGATTAGATCTGACAAAGATCTCCCAATCTGAGGAATTTGCTTCAGAATTTAATGAGTTCAGCTTTGCAGAGAACACTTCTGAGCAGCGTCAAGTACGGTTTGTATTGTGCAACTATCAAAGAAATCTCTTGGCGCCTAGTAAGCAGATTTCAGTGAGACAATCTGAGCTCATAACTTTCCTGTGATCAGCCATTTCCTGAGGGCGAGACTGTCAGTGCAGCAACAAGTGTTTTAGAAGAGTCTTCACCACAATAAACCAAATAATGTAACTATCCGGGTAAAAATTAGGTTCACGTCTCCTTTCTAGGCAACCGAAATTTCCATAGAACTTGAGCAACATAAAATGCATTTATAAAATTACAAAGAGCTTAAAGATAGATGACCTCAACATTTTGAAGTAACCATTCTTCTGGTTGGTTTTCCTTTATAATAATCAAAGAAACACAGAAATCCCTTTGAAAGGAACAAAGAATATTTTCCTATATGATTTATTCTCCTATTATTTTCAAAAAGCACAAAACCACTGCATTGTTACATGTTTAATTCATTTTAAAATGTAGTTTATATGTAGTTAACACCACATATAGGTTAATTTGATGCTTATATGATCTCTACAAATATCTTTGGGACATGAACAATTACTACGGAGATTAGATCTGACGGAATTTGCTTCAGAATTTAATGAGTTCAGCTTTGCAGAGAACACTTCTGAGCAGAGTCAAGTACTGTTTGTATTGTGCAACTATCAAAGAAATCTCTTAGCGCCTAGTAAGCAGATTTCAGTGAGACAATCTGAGCTCATAACTTTCCTGTGATCAGCCATTTCCTGAGGGCGAGACTGTCAGTGCAGCAACAAGTGTTTTAGAAGAGTCTTCACCACAATAAACCAAATAATGTAACTATCCGGGTAAAAATTAGGTTCACGTCTCCTTTCTAGGCAACTGAAATTTCCATAGAACTTGAGCAACATAAAATGCATTAATAAAATTACAAAGATCTTAAAGATAGATGACCTCAACATTTTGAAGTAACCATTCTTCTGGTTGGTTTTCCTTTATAATAATCAAAGAAACACAGAAATCCCTTTGAAAGGAACAAAGAATATTTTCCTATATGATTTATTCTCCTATTATTTTCAAAAAGCACAAAACCACTGCATTGTTACATGTTTAATTCATTTTAAAATGTAGTTTATATGTAGTTAACACCACATATAGGTTCATTTGATGCTTATATGATCTCTACAAATATCTTTGGGACATGAACAATTACTACGGAGATTAGATCTGACAAAGATCTCCCAATCTGAGGAATTTGCTTCAGAATTTAATGAGTTCAGCTTTGCAGAGAACACTTCTGAGCAGAGTCAAGTACTGTTTGTATTGTGCAACTATCAAAGAAATCTCTTAGCGCCTAGTAAGCAGATTTCAGAGAGACAATCTGAGCTCATAACTTTCCTGTGATCAGCCATTTCCTGAGGGCGAGACTGTCACTGCAGCAACAAGTGTTTTAGAAGAGTCTTCACCACAAATCCATCAACACAACTTTCTAAGTGCCATTTAGAGAAACATCCAAGAATCACCAAAGGCATACACTGACACCTAGTGTACTACTTCTGTTATTGCAGGTGAGAACAGACAGGATGGGCCTGGTTGGATCATTTTAAACAACACTGCTACTGTATGAATTACAGTGTAGATTAAAAAAGATCATCTGCTCCATCTGATCTAAAGCTTCATCAGCTAATCTAAGGCGGGAACATGTCACAGCTCAGACGCAGATCGAAGCATGGCGATGGCACAGGGAGAAAGATGTTGAACGTGGCGAGAGGTTGTTGTGACGCTGTTGTAATTATAAGCTGTGTTTGTTAGTGCTTTGTGTTTGGTCTCGTGTGGAGGCCACCTGCAATCTCAGTGACTGCCCGTACAGTGTGAGGGTTATTTGGTCTAACTGGGGAGATAAGAGGGCGACACTGAGGGCAACGTGTGTGTCTGTGTGTCTGTGTGTCTGTGTGTGTGTGTGTGTGTGTGTGTGTGTGATGGGCTATCTGCCTCCCAGCTGCCAACGTGACAGGGTCACTCAGGTGCGAGGACAAGTGGAGGAGCAGCGAGAGGACAGAGAGAGAGGAGGTGAGGGAGGCGAGAAGACCAGGGAACAAAGAGGAGAAGGAGCTGGAGTGGACAAAAGACGGAGAGAAGGATCAGCAGAGGAGACAGAGATACAGTTCATGCTGTCATGCACTTACCAGTGTAAACTGTATGTGTGCACATGAACACTATGTGTATGTGTAAAACATAAACGATTTACTCCCATTTTACAAAAAATAAGCCAAAATATCCCAAATACGAGTATCGTAGTATCGTGGTATCCAGATCCCACTGACCACCATCCTAATCCATGAGTCTCAGCTGTCGATCATGATGTTTCACCGCCTCAAAAAACAAATCAAAATCAAACTCACTGGGGCTGTGACAGTGAATATGGTGTAGAATACGAGAATGTTCACACTCCATGCACATGAATGCATGGAGTGTGTGTGAGTGTTTGTGTAGGTTGGGGATTTGTGCATGTGTGAACTCTACCACTATCCTTGCCTGTGTGTGGGACAAAACACCCACAATGCCATTTGTTTTCATAGCAGACACACACACACACACACACACACACAGAGAGGATCAGGCCGGCGTGGCAAACTGGCACCAGATATTATCGTGTGTGCCGCTGATGTTTTTGGTTTCATTCTGATTTCCTTTTAGCAAAGACAAAGTACGTCTAATCCCCTCATGTCAACCTCACCATGACGACCGCCACACAAGAAAATAAACACTGGAGTCCAACTTGTCAAATACAGTTACAGCAACAACAGACTCATTCAAAACGTGTGCGAATGCAAAATCATAACTGACACCAGTGTCACGCACGCCAAAAGAAAACTGGAAAATCTGCAAAAGAAAACTGTGAGTAGCAGTTAAACTTTCACCTCAACTGTTCCAGAGTAATAAGGAACCTTGGGGCCAGCTCACTGGTCCTGTGCATCAGAATGAAGTGAGACAGACTCATATCTAATCACATGGCATTAAAAACATTAGCCTCGAGGCTTCTGTTCTTTTAATCTCTCCGCACATTCAGATCTTTTCACTCTTCTCTAACAGGACGCACCATTTCTACGTTCTGTGACTGAAAACCTCTACTACTCGATCGACCTTTCATGAAGGAATCCCCACATTTTATCTGCAACTTAATTCCAGGACTTGGATCTCAAACTTTTCTTTAATATCTTGAATATGAGCTTAAAATGTCTTTGTACAGCAGCGGTGGCTTCAGGGTTAAGCGGACAGAGTCCAGCAGCAGGTGTTAAGGTGTCATGGCTCAATATCTGCGGGTCACAGAAAGACAGTTCATTCCAAACAGACACGTTTAGGACAGACACTGCACGAGTCTATGATCAGACATGTATGTGAAAGGTTCATATCAGCTGGTTTCCATGAGCCGGGAAACCCACCTACAGCACCGTGCCAGCCCCCAGGCAGCTGTGAGCACCTGTCTGTCCCGCACCGACACCCATGACAGTCACAAGCGCGTGCCACACAGAAGGGTAAACGTGTCACCGGAGCTGAGAGGAGAACAGCGCCAGGCTGTGGCAGCTGCTTCAAACAGCTCTGAATCCAGCCATCACACGCTCGGCCTTTTGAGAATGGAAGAGTCTGAGTCACTGGCAGACGCAGGCCCAGGAGGAAAAGCCAGTTCTGGGCTTTTTGATGAAGAACCAGAGGCTCAGATGCGTTTTTTTTACTGTTAGATTAAAAGATAGAACAACAGGATGCTTGACAAATACGACAATTTTGTTATGATAAAATATCACCTTTCACATGGAGACTGAGAGAAGAAATTGTTGTTTTAAACTAGACTAAACAACATTTTAAATTCACTAGATCCAGATTTTTAGTTGGATCTTCACCAAGTTTCACACACCCATGAATATTAGTCCCCTGAACAAACCCTGCCAGCCAGTTTAGAGCGTGGTGAGCCCACAGTCTGATCCCAGCCAGGTGTAACACCAGCTCCTCAGGTTATTGTTCAAGTCTTGTAACAAGGCCATGAAATATTGATGACCACGCTCACCGGACTCAGGGCCTCTACACTGTCCCTCTCAACTAAAACAAAGATGACACAGAGCAGATACAAATCTCTAAACCCTGATGTTCAAACAGCTTTAGTGATGCATGTAGTGGATTATTTACATGTCCAGATTCAACTTATTAAACAAGATGGTGAATATCCCTTTTAGATATCTTTTGGACTAGTGGCAGAAACTTGGACTATGGAAAGAAAAGGTCTCTGGTTCGTCTCTGGTTCGACTCCACGGAGAAACAACAAAAAGACGAACCTGGATTGATCTGTCCAAAAAATCCAAGAGGATTCTCCCTACCCTGTCTAGTGCCCCTGAGCAAGGCACCTAACTCCCCCAACATCTGCTCCCCGGGCGCCGTACATGGCTGCTCACTGCTCTGTGTGTCCTGCACCAGATGGGTTAAAAGCAGAGGTTACATTTCCCTCCTTTCATGAGTGTGCCTGTGCATGTCTGTGCATGTGTTTGGGACAAATAAATTGATCTTAATCGTATCTTAATCTTAAATGAAGTGATCAACTACCAGTAGATGTTAGCACGTGTTAGCAGCCACCAGCAGATGTTTAAGGGATGTAAGACCAGATGTGCACCTCAGCATCGTCAAGTGCTTTGGATTTGTGATCGACGACACAGGCTGAACTTGAGGGTACACAGAGGATAAAGGTAAATCTGACAGGCTGCTGGCTTGTATGCTGGGAGAGAGAACATATTGATAAAGGCTGGACAATAACAAATATATCATCCCAATGTTATTGTCATATAACAAAGGTTCAATATAAATCGACACATTGCTTATGAGGTATAAAGATCTACCTCGGATTTGTAAAACATTTAGCCAGCTTTGGGTTTAAAATCACAACCTTCACTCAGTAGTAAAAATCAGTGTTTAAAAACCTTAAAATAAATAATAATGTGACATTTTTTAACTTTTTGATGTTAGTATATATCTGGCCATTTCATCCAGCCCTACAAAATATCATTGTCATTCAATGTCATTACAAACCAGAACATTCAATTTACATTATATAAGAACAATGAAGAGACATTCTCTAAACTTCTAGTTCATTAGTTTGATAGATAGATAGATGGATAGATGGATAGATGGATAGATAGATAGATAGATAGATAGATAGATAGATAGATAGATAGATAGATAGATAGATAGATAGATAGATAGATAGATGGATAAATGGATAGATAGATAGATAGATAGATAGATAGATAGATAGATAGATAGATAGATAGATAGATAGATAGATAGATAGATAGATAGATAGATAGATAGATAGATAGATGGATAAATGAATGGATAGATAGATAGATAGATAGATAGATAGATAGATGGATAGATGGATAGATGGATAGATGGATAGATAGATAGATAGATAGATAGATAGATAGATAGATAGATAGATAGATAGATAGATGGATAGATAGATGGTTGGATAGATAGATAGATAGATAGATAGATAGATAGATAGATAGATAGATAGATAGATAGATAGATAGATAGATAGATAGATAGATAGATAGATAGATAGATAGATAGATAGATAGATAGATAGATAGATAGATAGATAACAGGAAGGTGCAGGGATTTGGGAAAGTAGTTTAAATTTGTTGAACTTTTTAAAGAGAGAGAAACATATCACTGAATTCAAGGCAGACATCTGTGAAGTAAGTTTGCTGAACTTCCAGGAGGAGGAGGAGGAGGAGAAGGAGGAGAAGGAGGAGCAGGAGGAGAAGGAGCAGAAGGAGGAGAAGCAACAGGTCCACCCACTCACCTCCACAGTGGAAGCTGCTCTTCTTCAGTGTTTTCCAGCTAACTGCTTCTCACCTCACACACAGATTGTGAACTACACAAGTGTGTCTTTGTTGTGTCTACACGTCCCATCACTCGGACACACACTCCACCAGGACACGGTGTGTTACCTCCACTAGTCTCTGTCAGCTCCGTGTAGTATCACACGTTATTCCTTCCAAACGAGCAGCTAAGCTAACTCCAGCTCTCGATGCTAGCTCGCTCTCTGCAGCGCCTGGACGCTGGTCGCTAGGCAACTATACGCTGGTCTGAAGGCGATGCTAACTAGCATGCTAGCTCCTCGGCGACCCCGTACTTCCGCCCCCCCCCGCCCCCCCCTCCCTAGTCCAGTTACATCACGTTGAAAAGCTTCAGTAATACCAACGTGTCTTTCAACGACAAACCGAGTGACGTGTTCCGACTAGTTTGTTATTTTCCGTGAAGAACTACGGAAAGTGTCAAAAGAAACTACAACTCCCTGGGTCTGCCGTGTCACGGTCAAAAGTGTCGCAAATACGAGAGGGCACAACCAAGGGCACCCGGACGGAGAGTGTTCAGAGTGTGTGGAGATAGTGCACAATGGAGGAGATGGATATAAACATATTATATATATTATATAGAATCACCTTGAGTGAAGTGGACACGCAGATTTAAATAAAACCGAGATTACGAAGGAGGTTGAAAGCGGCCTGCAGGGGGCGGTTGTTCAGCGCGATGGCTGCAGGCTGCCGTAAAGCAGCAGAAGAAGAGGCGGTGACAGCAGGGTGCAGACAGAGGAGCTGAGCAGGTCGTCGTGTGAACATGGTGAGTCGAGCTGACGAGTTTAATCTGTACAAACTGCTGTTTATTACAACGATACAATACTTTACTAAGTTTTACAAAGTTTTACAGAGTTCGCTGGATAGTGGGCGTGGGTCTCTGCATGACGTAACCAACTAGTTTGACTCCTATATGTTTTTATGACGTTTTCATTCAAAGTTATTCTTAACTTGCCTTTGAGCTGTTGGGAGAGAGCTGGTGGGTGACGTGTTAAAGTTGGTGGTGGTTATAGTTTATATAGGTCATGCTTGTTTCTGTTATGTAATAGTTATGTAATAGTTCTGAATGGGAGAGCAGGCGATCTATTTTTGAACTTGCTCTACTAAATCCCGTGGACACGAATAGACGCCCAGGCCTTTTGTGTTGAACGATCAAACTGCCACATTCATACCTGTCCTGCCCCTGAACCACAATGCATAATAACAGCATAATAACAGCCTTGTTCTCTCTCCTTGTGTCTTTCAGTCTGATTCCATTAGAGTCCTGGTGACCGGCGCTGCTGGGCAGATTGCCTATTCCCTGTTGTTCAGCATTGCCAAGGGAGATGTCTTTGGCAAAGATCAGGTGAGAAACAGCTTTCTCTTGCTCATGTAACACACTCGACGTCCTCATCCCATTAGGTCGTGTCACAAGGTACGTGTAGGATACCGACACCCCCCCCCCCCCCAGTGAACGGCTGTGTGTGTGTCACAGGTTTTCTAGGTCACATCTGGGTCTGGTGACACTGAACAGATGTCGTAGGAAGTGTTCACATTGCTCAGGCTCGTCCTCTACGTCCTGCGACGAGTCAGACTCGTCCTTGAAGTTCATGAAATGGATCTCATGCCCAGAGTCTTAGGCCAACTTTAAAGCCACTTGATCCCTCTGGCACGTGCTTTAGTCAGTGAGCCACATGGCCTTGGCCTTCACACTCTGTTCCAGAGACAACTGAGTCCTCCACTGACAAGTCACTACAAGATTTTTTATTTGGTTCCACATGTTTCATTCATCTCTTATCATTCTTCCCACTGCCTGCTTCCTTCTCTCCCTCTCCCAGCCAATCACCTTGCTCCTTTTGGACATAACACCAATGTTACCAGTCCTGGATGGCGTTGTCATGGAGCTGCAGGACTGTGCCCTGCCGCTACTGAGAGGTAACTATTTTAAGGGTGCAACAGATAATTGACATAAGGGGATAACATGACGTATTGTCCTATTCTTATTGATGTACTGGCATTAAATGTGTCCTTTAAAAATGTAAACTGTGGTTTTTACGTCACAGTTTGCTTATTTTTGAAGCTCTTAATCTAAAGATTGAGGTTTCTATCGCCGTTCCATGATACACACTTCTCTGCCCTCCGTCCTGTTGGCAGTGTTGTGTAGAATAACAACTTCCTCAAACCTTTCAGCTGCCTGAAAAGAATAAGGTCGTTAAAAGAAGCAGCAGAAGCACAGAAGTACAAAAAAGTGCTTCACATATATGAATGCATTTATACCCACAGGGTAAAATGAATGATTGCTGGATGCTACACAGCAAACACAGTCTCCCCTTGTGTCTTTTAAATGGATAACAAAATGTTTGCAACTACAATAAGTTTAAATAACCAGGGCTGGCAGAGCATCTTTGCATATCTAGGACATAGGACTGACTTCCCTCCCTGGAAAGCTCAGTGAACATGGACCCAGCTCTGTAACTGCTGTCATGACATCAGTCGTGAGGCGCCATTTTGCGTCATCTCCATTGTGACCTGGTATTTTTCCTATGGAATGGTGCCGTCCTTTGCTTTGTTTGGACGGGGGCTGTGAGAGGCCCCTGTATTAACCAACTGTGCAGAAAAGACAACGCCTCATCCACTGAGATGGGCCCAGCCACACAGGGAAACACTGGTCGCACATGGGATCTTATGCATGCATGAGTCAGAATGGATTTAAAATCATTTTCAAACAATTTCAGATCAGATACATTTCAAATATTCGGCCTTGACAAAAAACACTTCAGTGTGGTTGATTTATAAAGTGTATGAACACGTTTATTCACTTAACTTTTGTCTGAAACTTCAATATTCTCAAAAGTTGAAGAGCACACGAATGAAAATAACTGAATCTGAACCTCAGACCGATGACGTATATTAAAGCCTAATTTTTAGGTGGAAAATGTTGAGGATTGAAATGCTTGTATGTAAACACGCCAGTAATTTCATTCAAATTCTCCTTCTGAAGAGATTATTCCCACTGACAAGGAGGAAGTGGCCTTCAAGGACCTGGACGCTGCCATCTTGGTCGGCTCAATGCCCAGGAGGGAGGGCATGGAGAGGAAAGACTTACTCAAAGCCAACGTGGCCATCTTCAAGAGCCAGGGAGCCGCCCTGGAGAAGTATGCCAAGAAGACTGTGAAGGTAATAACACAGGCTAATATTGGCAAAGGACACATACAAGAGTATGTTTACTTTCTAACTGCTGCATAATTAAGTGTAAACTTGCTTTTTTTGGCTTGTTTATTTTCAGGTGCTGGTTGTAGGAAACCCAGCCAACACCAACTGTCTGATTGCAGCCAAGTCTGCTCCCTCCATCCCCAAAGAGAACTTCTCCTGTCTCACCCGTCTGGACCACAACAGGGCTCGCTCCCAGGTGCGTTTCAGTGTCCCAGCGTTCCACTCTGTCAGCCTTAGGGTTTTTACCTCCATTTCTGAATATCCGCTCCGTCCTCTAGGTGGCGATTCGCTGTGGCGTTCCTGCTACCAACGTCAAGAACATGATTATCTGGGGCAACCACTCGTCCACCCAGTACCCAGATGTGCACCACTGCTTGGTCAACATGTCCGGCAGTGAGCTCGCCTGCTTCGATGCCGTCAAGGACGATGCCTGGCTCAAAGGAGATTTCATAGCTGTGAGCTGAATATCACTATTACTTTTCACTGATGTGTTTCTGTTCAGTGGTTCCAGTCAGTTTTAAAACTCCTGATGCTTTGAATTAACATGGAAACTAGCTGCAAAACTCAAGCTAACCCATTTGCTAATTACTGTGTTGCAGACAGTGCAGCAGAGAGGCGCTGCAGTCATCAAGGCCAGGAAGCTGTCCAGTGCCATGTCTGCCGCCAAGGCCATCTGTGACCACATGAGAGACATCTGGTCAGGCACCCCCCAGGTAAACGCTATGTTCATATATATACTGTTGTTCCAACATTGGAATGTTTGCCTGTTGCTGTAATCAGGCTAAACATGGCTATGGCAATGTCAAATATTGATAGACTGTACTGTACCCTTCATTACCTACCAATTTAATTGTCAAAGTATAACCTCAGCATGGTTATAAGTTTCTTTGTGAGCACCACAGGCAGTTAGATCTTGTGTTACAGGTGAATCTGCTGTTTGTTTTTTGGATGATGTTTATACTTCTCATGTTGATCAAGTCTTCTTTTCTGACAGATAACATTTGACGTAAACTCTTCCGGTTTAACCAGTAAATCTACCTCTGTATTTCAGGACGAGTTCACCTCTATGGGCGTGTACTCTTCTGGAAACACATATGGAGTCCCAGCAGACCTCATCTATTCATTCCCGATCCAGATCAAGGTGAGACTGGTCTAAACTTGTGGTTTGATTACAGCTAGTTGATTTGTAGCCACAGCAGGGAATCAATAAGTTGTTTCTGGACATGTTTGTCATCAGTTTATGGTAACTCACATCCATTATGTTCTTCTCTATATGTGCAACAATGAACAACTTAATTAGACTAAATTAGTTGAGTTTGAGGGTGTGGTCAAAAATGCACCTGTAGCCACGTGTAACAGTGATGTCACGAGGTGCGTGAGTTCACCTGCACACAGCAACATGATGAGCAGTTAAACCACTAGAGGTCGGCAAAAACAAGATTTTCCAAAGGGGGAGGCAGTAAATTAATAAAAAGGTTTGTTTATGTAGAGTGTAGAGGATTGTTTGTCAGTAACACTTTGTATTTGCTTTAGGACAAGAACTGGAAGATTGTGGACGGCTTGGCCATCAATGATTTTTCCCGGTCGAAGATGGACGCCACAGCAGCCGAGCTGATCGAGGAGAGAGACATGGCGGTGTCTTTCCTGGGGGTATGACTAGACCCTGCAGGGCCACCTGACCAGCACTTAGAAGGCCGCAAAACTCCAGACGCACGCCTGTGACGAAGCACTCCACCAACCCCTGCAGTAGTGTGTGTCTGTATGAGTGTGTCTGTGTTTATGAGTGTGAAGTTGGGATTTACACTTTTGTGTTGGGAATCAGCAGTTATGAAGAAACCAGGTGGAGACGGTTATTGGTTATTTGGCTTTAGTTGCTGGTGTTTGTTCTCACAGGTCTTTAATACTGTTGGAGATGTTAAGGTGTGAACAGTGAAGACAACAGTAATCAATGTCTTTTTCAGGATTACCAGACTCATCCTGTCAGGTAGCAAAGCCATTTCCACCAGAAACGTACTCATTCTGAATGACTCTGTCTGTTGTTTAGCGGGAAAAAAGAATGCACCCAGTTTTAATTTGGTTATGGATTATTGCATTGGTCTCATATTCAGTCAACACTAGAAAATCCTTTTGTTTCATCGTGACACACAAGTATCTCCACTACAACTAAAGTCCACCATCTGTTACCAGCTTGTTTCCAATATATTTTCTCTGGGAGTGAATGGATTCTTGTTACATAAAGTCAGTGATGCACTAAGTCCTCAAACACTGGAATGGAAAACGTTAACAGTTGAACAATAAAAAAAGATTCAACAATGAAGTTGTGTTCCTTTTGTTCCCTGTGTATCATCTTAGT
Organism: Limanda limanda; assembly: GCF_963576545.1. Lineage (NCBI taxonomy): Eukaryota > Metazoa > Chordata > Actinopteri > Pleuronectiformes > Pleuronectidae > Limanda > Limanda limanda. The sequence goes on along the minus strand of NC_083650.1, from coordinate 22,909,502 downwards.
GACAGACAAATCAAAAACAGGTTTTTCAGCATAGCAGCTGAGCTGTCAGAGAGCAATGTGACCTTTTATAACAAAAGGTTTATATAATAAATCAGCTGTTTTTATCTATTTTATTGTGTGTGTGAGACAATCATTGGTTATTTTTAAATGTTACAAGGTTGTGTTTATTCATATTTACCTCAGTCTTGTGTATAAATTATCTGTAGGATACTTGTGAAGATTATACAAAACATTATATCAAAATAGTCTTAAAATTAAAAGCTATCTCTCATGGTGGGCAATTACTTTTTATTATATTTACTGGAGGACCAGATTTAGCTGTTTGTGTTTAACCATTTTCCTGCCACTGCCATGAGAACCGTGCAATACCATAATGTCTTTGACTTTTTTTTCACATCTGGAGAATTTATTCGGTAAATAATATTAAAAAAAGAAACATTTTGATAAAATACACAATTAGCAACAGAAATAAACACATCTGCAATCATCCAGACAGAATAAAATATATACCAAAGGTTATGTGAGCAGATCAGCAGCTTCAGTGACGACATGGACGCAGCAGCACTGGTTAAAGGATCTCTCTGTTCTTTTCTCCTGTCTTTCCCATTTCATTGGTCATGATGATGAAACACAGAGGACGCATGTCACCAAACGATCACTGGGTAAGATCGGCCGAGACCCGGTGCAGTGTCGGAGCAGCCAACAAAAAACGGTGGTTATTGGATGTTCGTTCGGGGTTTGAGAATAAGTTTCCCCGTATCATCACAGGACATGTTGTATTCTGCTAAAACTGTCCGGCATCGAGCAGCGATAATTGATGGTGCCACAACTCGTCTGTGTATCCCAGCAAAGAAGAGAGCTATGAGAGTGATGCAGCTGATGGTGAAGAAGGGATGATTCCACAGTGATGAAGAGAACGAGACCTTCTGTGTGTCGGGGTCTGTTAACCAGTTCCACGCCCCAGTAGCCGTACACACAGACACCACTATCAGAAGCATTCTCCACCTGCCTGTTGCCGGTTGCAAACAGGAGACATACTCCATCAGTCTCCTTTCAAATGCCTTCAGGTCTTCGGCCTGTTCCGAGGAATTCATGTCTGCTTCTCCCTGCATCCTGAGGCGCCGCCTCCGCTCGGCTGAAGGTCGGGCAACACTGACCAATCCTGTATGGGACACTCCTCCACACCTGAAGTTGAGTCCACCTTTACCGAGTGTGTCCTGATAATGTTTCCTAGTGGAAGCATAAATAATGACAATAAAATTAGGCCAAGCACAGAGCCCTGTAGAACACCGTGGTTAACTTTGGTGCGCAGAGATGACTCATCATTTATTTGCACGAATTGGAATCGATCTGAAAAAAAGTATTAAACCAGTTTAGGGCAGTTCCTTTAATGCTAATTAATGTCCTTTGTTGTGTCCTTTGTTTTCTTTTGTTTAATGTTTTATTTTGACACTGCTGATGAAGAATTAGTATGTCCATGTTACAATGTGAACAACAGTTCACATGTTTGACAGAAGATGGCAAGACCCTCACAAACCAAACTCCCAACAATAGAAAGCCAGGGTAAGTTTATAATACTGAAAAAGTCATGATCCTGAAAATATAAATAATATGGCTTATTAAATTGTGATTGCGTGCAATGGCACATTCAAGCGAAAAACTGACTTCATCATAGTATTCTTAAATCCATACATGTTTTCTATTTGTAGTATGCATGTATGGATGATGCCCTTGTTTTATTTTATATTTTCTGTTGATCGAATCACATCAGTGCAAATTATATGTACTTACAGTTTTATTTTAATTATTTCTATAAATTATACATTGCGAATTTAACCAACTACAGATGTTAAATCATTGTTAGTGATGCTGTTGGTGAGTTAAATAGAGAAATACAGTCCTCGCCTGGTGACATTGTGAAAATGGTGGAACACATAATCTAAACAGCAAAATCTGGTCCTCCAGTAAATAAAATTATAAGTAATTGCCCACCATGAGAGATCATTTTTAATGTTAAGACTATTTTAATAGAAAGTTTTGTACAATATTCACAAGTATCATACAGAAAATGTAAACACAAAACTGAGGTAAGTATGAATAAACACAACCTTATAACCTAAAATAAGAAATTACTGTCTCAAACACAAGCGCTCAGGAGACAAGGCAGACAAAAAGCACAGGGGATCGCAACAACATTATGACAATACGACAATGAACCGACAAGGGGAAGCACTTGCACTTATTTACACACAGGGAAGGCAGGGGCAATTGAACACAGGTGAACACATGAGGACTGGTGCAGACAATCACAGAGACAGGAAGTGAAGAAAGAAAACACACTAGGAGCAGAAACTACAAAATAAAACAGGAAACAGAACACAGGAAGTGGGCAAACCAGAGACACAGGAAACAACTCATATACAACCATAAACACAAGGATAAACAAGAACACAAAGTAATAATAAAACTTAATAAAGAGGCGGTAAAACAATGAAAAATACAAAACCACGACAAATGATTACTGTTGTCTTCACTCTTCAGACAATAACATCTCCAACCCTATTAAAGACCTGTGAGAACAAACACCAGCAACAGAAACCAATAACCAATAACCGATTCCACTTGGTTTCTCCATAACTGCTGCTCATAAACACAGACACACTCATACAGACACACACTACTGCATTAAACTGAGAAATAAACACATCAAAGCAAAATAACACTTAACAGAGTACTAAAACAAGAATCACATGAAACACAAGAATATTTTAACATTTATTTTAAATATGGACAATGGGCTCCTCCTTCATTATGATATTAGATACTATATTTATTTTTTGTCAGTAATGATGTTTAAAAAGAAATAACCATTAAATGTTTACAGTTTACAGTACTAACAAAGTTGATTTAGGATTATTAATTTTAAAATACTAACAACTAGTTGGAAACTCCAACCAACCAATGGTACCAAGCTAAAGAAAACATGGCAGAAAAGCGTAAGAAAACATACTATTTTCATAATGATTTGAAAAATTAATTTGTCTCATTTGCGGGGCAACTGCGACGGCAAAGTGGCACAATGTGGAGAGACACTTCTCAGTGGGCTTATGTCTGAGATTTTTGTCTTTATGTTTCTAGTTTATTGTAGAAAGACCTTAAAATAGGGTTTATCATCCAAAAACCTCCACCAGGGATTTAAACATAGAGAATTATTGTCGTTATGTATGCGTTATGCTATGATTTTACTGGTCCGGCCCAATTGAGATCAAAGTGGGCAGTATGTGGCCCCTTATCTAAAATTACTTTGACACCCCTGGTCTAAAAGCTGAATGGTTGTTAAAAGAAGCAGCTGAAACACAGAAGTAGTGCTTCACATATATGAATGCATTCACATCCACAGGGTAAAATGAATGATTGCTGACTGCTCCACAGCAAACACAGTTCTATATCGTATTGGCTTCGCCCTTTAAGGCTATTGCTAGTGGGTTCATCCCTTCCGCGCATGTGGAGCACTGAAAACTTTAGTCCACGCCCACCTAATGTGGGCCCCACCCCCGGTCTCAACTCGTATAAATTGGGCTGAGACCTCTGCAAGAGTGGAGCTGCAGGCTCAACACGGGAAACCTCACCCGGCCCGGACATGGAGAGGATTGACAGATTGATAGCTCTTTGTCGATTCTGTGGGTGGTGTTGCATGGCCGTTCTTAGCGATTTGTCTGGTTAATTCCAATAACGAATGAGCTTGCTTTTTTGGGATGTTGATGAGCGGAGAGAACCTGATAGCCATCGCTCAGACTATAAACCGGAAAAACTCTGGCTTACCTGCTGCCAGGGTTCATTCACATGGACGGGCAGTTTGTACGAAGGTTTGTTAAGGGTGAAATTCTCCCATACTTTTGACATTCTGATTGCGATGGTGTTGCAATGGACATTGCATTGGTCCATGTTTTGTCGCTATTTCACATGCGCGACTTTCAGAGATAGGAAGGGAGCATGATGGCTCACTCCTCAGCAACTTCCATCTGCACCTCCAGTAAATCGAACGTTTAGTTTAGCTGCACAGCACGAAAAACACGCGCTATGACGTAACCAACGAATCATTGACCTCAGAGGATTCAGTGCATCAATTTGTGACTTTGAAGAACAGAGGGGGCTCAAGAAACCTTCACCAGGCGTAACTGCAGTTTGTCAAGCTACGGAATGATGCTTACAGTGGCTTCTGAGAAACAATGAGGGCAAGGCTCCACGGGGAAAAGGAACAAAAGCTTCTATTGTTACCCAGGTTCTTTCTGATTGTTCTGAAAATAATCTGTTCCCACAGTTGCACAGCAACATGTTTGACATGTGTGTTGAAGCTAATCATGTCCATGTTCTGGTGAAGATGGCTTCTGCGTGGTATTGCAAAATTAGATTGAACCACATAGCAAGACGAGAGACAGAGAATATAAAAGAAGGCAAGGTAGTCGGCACAAAACTTATAAAGATAATCAATTTTTTTGGAGAATAAGTTGTTTGGTCATTTCTGAGGCTGGTGGTTTCCATCTTGAGTGCGGCAGAACATACAAGGGATATTCTCTATCTTGTCCTATGTACTAAACCGGGACAGCTTATGACTTTGTTGCCTCTGACAGTAGGTGTTTAGTTTAAAAAGGCACAGATGTGGCTGTTCTCTCCCCTTGTCGAAGCATCACCCGGTGAACCGTCGATACCGTTTTTAATTCTCCAGCTTTGTTAAAGGAAAACACAACAACCGCAAACATGGGCAGGAAGTTCTTCGTCGGTGGAAACTGGAAGCTGAACGGCGACAAGAAGAGCCTGGGGGATCTGATCGACACCATGAACAAAGCCAAGGTGGACGCCAATGTCGACGTGGTCTGCGGCGCTCCATCCATCTACCTGGACTTCGCCAGGACCAAGCTGGATGCCAAGTTTTTCGTGGCAGCCCAGAACTGCTACAAGGTTTCCAAGGGGGCCTTCACTGGGGAGATCAGCCCTGCGATGATCAAGGACTGTGGCGTGAACTGGGTGATCCTGGGACACTCCGAGAGGCGCCACGTGTTCGGAGAGAGCGACGAGCTCATTGGTCAGAAGACGGCCCACGCTCTGGAGAGTGGACTCTGTGTGATCGCCTGCATCGGAGAGAAGCTCGACGAACGCGAGGCCGGCATCACCGAGAAGGTCGTCTTTGCTCAGACCAAGGTCATCGCAGACAATGTAAAGGACTGGACTAAGGTCGTGCTTGCTTATGAGCCTGTGTGGGCCATCGGCACCGGCAAGACTGCCTCCCCACAGCAGGCTCAGGAGGTTCATGATAAACTGAGGGGGTGGCTGAAGACCAATGTTTCTGAGGATGTAGCCAACTCTGTGAGGATCATCTATGGAGGTTCTGTGACCGGTGCTACCTGCAAAGAACTCGCCTCCCAAAAGGACGTGGACGGTTTCCTCGTTGGCGGAGCCTCCCTCAAGCCCGAGTTTATCGAAATCATCAACGCCAAGGCCTAAGAAACCTGGAAGCTGCAGTGTGACCAGATAAGAGGCCAGCTCTATTCAGAGGATCCAGTTCCATCATCCCTCACTCTCAGCACTTAGTCATGATCCCCTCTTTATTCAAAGTATTATGTGTAACAGTGTCATTCCCTCCCTTTGTTTTTAATCTGGTTTGGGTAAATCTTGTCCTGGAGAAAAGGGACATGTTGACACAAACACTGTATTGCACTGAAATGAGTTAAGACCACTGAGAATAGCCTGTGTGCGCTTACTAACTTCCACACCAGGTGCTCAAGCTGTATAGAGTGAAACTTGCACCTTGAGGTGGATGAGCGGTCCACGCCTTTACTTGAAAAGTTTACCAATTTCATTTGCGTATATAGTGTCACAGCTCTTGTCAACCAGATTTATTATTGTCTTAAAACTTAGTTGCGTCTCTTTTGTGTAATTATGATGTTCTTCTGTGGTTTTACCTCCCTGTAGACACGCATGATCCACTCTCTCATTGGCTGTTTCGCCAAGAGGGAGGTTTTCATTACATGTAATCATATTGTGTCATGGCCGATGGGTTTGAGGGTGCGATGGTTGTAAGGAAAAGTTCTAATAAATGGTTCAGAGACAAAAAAAAAAAAAGGCACAGATGTAATGATGTCTGATCTACTGAGCGGGCTACATGGCTTTCATAGTACTGCCATACAAGCCAGTAGCCAGTCAGATTTACCTTTAGCCTCAGTCAGATTTACCTTAAGCCTCAGTGTACCCTCAGGTTCGGCTTGTACCGCTATTGCGATTAAAAGCCTCGAACACCTGATGACACAAAGGTACACAAAGGAAGATATGTCACTAACATCCACCGGAGTCTGCATAAACGGGAGCAAAAGTGATATTGATGTGGTAACTGTCATATAAAATACATATGCAAGCTCCCTGTTTATTTTTATTTACATAGTTTAAAGGATTGTTAAGTCAAGGAACAGTTCACTGTATATTAAAAATTCACCAACAAAATATATAATGCAAAGCCGCAAACTTAACTGTTTCATGCAAACAGTTAAGTTTGCTACTTGCACAGTTCAAATTCAAAACAGTGGATAATGATTTACATAATGCGTTATAATAAAACAGTAAGTTAGTATTGTTGGTCAAGTTTTGCTGCACTTCTTCAGGTCTTATTAGACAGTAGTGATGTGTCGGTTGTGAACGATCATTATGAACGAATCCTTACAAGGACTCGGGAGTAACGAGTCCTCTCAATGAGAGATTCGTTCATTTTCTTGTGGCCGCGCATCGGGACTGTTCCATAGGCTCAGTCAATGAAGCAGAAATGATTCGTTCATCTCCCGACTGGGTCTTCGGGTACGAGTCTTTGGATCATTTTTCACGTGACCTGCATTGGCTCAGTAGAGGAGCGCTGGAGCTGTAGCGAGGGACGTTCACTGTCTCCCGGAGAAATGAACACTCTGTGTTTTTAGTATAGAAAGACGTGAATTATATTCGTTCACAAGTCATAATGACTGGTTTTGTTATTTTCACTTTACATTAACACTTACAGTTTAGTGCAGTGTTATTGTTTGCCGTGATAATTAAATGCCAGTATGATAATAAATGACAATTTCAAACCATACAAACTGTAATGTTGTACTGTATTTAATAGAGGTTTTACTTTATGATCTGCAGTAAACTGTAAGTGTAAAGTGAAAATAACAAAACCAGTCATTATGACTTGTGAACGAATATAATTCACGTCTTTCTATACTAAAAACACAGAGTGTTAATTTCTCCGGGAGACAGTGAACGTCCCTCGCTACAGCTCCAGTGCTCCTCTACTGAGCCAATGCAGGTCACGTGAAAAATGATCCAAAGACTCGTACCCGAAGACCCAGTCGGGAAATGGACGAATCATTTCTGCTTCATTGACTGAGCCTATGGAACAGTCCCGATGCGCAGTCCCCCCCCCCCCCCCCCCGTTGAAATGAACGAGTGACTCGAAAAAAGATTCGTTCATTTTACTGAACGAGATTGAAAGAACCGGGTCGGTAAAAAGATCCGAACTTCCCATCACTATTAGACAGGTGATAAAACAAAATATTTCTATCTGAGCTGTGAGGTCCTGTCACTACAACGTTCAGAGCAAGAGTGAGTGAGGAGACTGAGGGCTCCTCTATTTATAGGCTGCCTCTCACAGACTCCTCCCCCTTGTCTATTCCACTGTGATCCTTTAATTCTATAACTGTGAATAAAAATAAACTTATTTATATATGTTATCATTCATGATATCACGTTTCTATGAATATATTATATTTTATTGGAATTAGGTGATATAATTATGTGTATTCTATTTAAAATAAAATTGTGACTCGAAACGAATTTTGTATAGATAAACTGTGATTGTTTTAACTCACATATCAAATTACATGTTATCAGTGGCGATTTTAGCCTGAAATTTCTGGTGGGGCAATTTTGTATGACGTCATGTCACCGTCACAAAAATAGAGGTAGCTGATTATTAGGGTTGGGGAATCAGATACAATAGAGAGCTGAGGATCTTGTCATGGATGCCATTTTTAATAAATAACGTAAATTTCGGGTTGGGAGGGGGGAGGATGGCAACGGAACTGGCAAACCTGGGCACAGTAGCTGTGCGCGCTCTGCACACGACCCAGACACCAGACGTTAGGAGCTGAGATGACACCTGGACGTCACTAGGCAACCACCAAGGAGCTCTTCATCACGAACATTGGTAAATTAATCATATTCTGCTTTAATTATACATCCTGCTATAACTTCGTGACACAGAACCGAACTAATTCGTGTTTTTCTGTCTGTTGCTATGAGTGCCAAGGTCCTGATCTTGTGTGTGCAATGTGATTAGCCACCAAGCTAGCTAACTAATGGCAGCTATGGCGTTAGCTATATTTAGTGCGTTGGAAGTTTCTTTTTTTTTGGGGGGGGGGGGGGGGTGGTGGTTATTGAATGAGGAGAAAGAACCGGAAATGCTGTATGTAAACACACCAGTAATTTCATTCAAATTCTCCTTCTGAAGAGATTATTCCCACTGACAAGGAGGAAGTGGCCTTCAAGGACCTGGACGCTGCCATCTTGGTCGGCTCAATGCCCAGGAGGGAGGGCATGGAGAGGAAAGACTTACTCAAAGCCAACGTGGCCATCTTCAAGAGCCAGGGAGCCGCCCTGGAGAAGTATGCCAAGAAGACTGTGAAGGTAATAACACAGGCTAATATTGGCAAAGGACACATACACAAGTATGTATTTACTTTCTAAGGGTGATGTATTATTAAGTGTAAGCTTGTTTATTTTCAGGTGCTGGTTGTAGGAAACCCAGCCAACACCAACTGTCTGATTGCAACCATGTCTGCTCCCTCAATCCCCAAAGAGAACTTCTCCTGTCTCACCCGTCTGGACCACAACAGGGCTCGCTCTCGGGTGCGTTTCAGTGTCCCAGCGTTCCACTTTGTCAGCCTTAGGGTTTTTACCTCCATTTCTGAATATCCTCTCTGTCCTCTAGGTGGCGATTCGCTGTGGCGTTCCTGCTACCAATGTCAAGAACATAATGGGGCAACAACTCGTCCACCCAGTACCCAGATGTGCACCACTGCTTGGTCAACATATCCGGCAGTGAGCTTGCCTGCTTCGATGCCGTCAAGGATGATGCCTGGCTCAAAGGAGATTTCATAGCTGTAAGCTGAATATCAGTACTATTTAAATTAACATAGAAACTAGCTGCACAACTCTAGCTAACCCATTTGCTAATTTCTTCACTGTGTGTTACAGACAGTGAAGCAGAGAGGCGCTGCAGCCATCAAGGCCAGGAAGCTGTCCAGTGCCATGTCTGCTGCCAAGGCCATCTGTGACCACATGAGAGACATCTGGTCAGGCACCCCCCAGGTAAACACCATGTTCATATATATACTGTTGTTCTAACATTGGAACGTCTGCCTGTTGCTGTAATCAGGCAAAACATGGCTATGGAAATGTTAGACTGTACTATACCCTTCAATACTTCACAATGTAATTGTCATAGTTTAACCTCCAGGGTCTCCCCCAGATAACTTGCTAAGCCTGGTGGTAGGGCAGCTAGAGAAGCCGACCGGCGGCCGGCCGTGTATTTGTAAAAAAAAATTTTTTTAAAGTGACAGGAATTCTGAAATTATGACAATTATGTGTTATTGTAAGACATTTATTAACAATACTTATTAACATTACATAATACAGTTTACAAACACACACAAATAATGAATAAAATAAAAATAGGTATTATCAATTCGTTTTCCCCTGCAGCCTGTTCCTGAGGTCTGTCTTGATCTATTGAAAACTAATCACATAACTGACATTAAACAAATGTGTACCTACTTAAACTGCCAGCAGAAAAGTGAAAACAAAATACTCACCCTGTTCATAGCCGAGAAATCTCTCTCGCAGTTGACACTTGACACAGGAATTGTCAGTGCAATGGCAGAGAGCTGGGCCAGGTTTGGGTACAGGAGCTTCAGCTCATCAAAGTCAGAGGCCAGCTCCTGCATTACCTCCAACTGTGACTTATCCTAGTATTCGATGTTTCCCAACGCGGCTCGCAGCAGGCTGCTCCGACGCGCTAACATCCGTCGCGCTAACATCCGATGTGCTCACATTCGACGATTTAACATCCGCGCTTACTAGCTCTGGCTCTGCCTCATCATCGAGCCGCGGCTCGGTCGGCTCGCTGGCGATGCTCTCCGCTTGGCCTGTTGGTGAACGAGCGGCCTCATCGTCTCCTCCAGTGCTCCCCCGACTCCGGAAAAAGAAAGAGTCCAAGGTTTTTTTACCCTTTCTCCGTGACATGTCGCGTGAAAGTTGTTGCGTGGTAGAGACAGGTCGTGGTTTTGGAGGTTCAGGTGATGGAAAATACACATGTCCTCTCACCTTATGTGTTCACATACTGACCATAAGATGTCGCCATTGCGGTTTCAACCGTATCACCAGATGCGGTTAAAAGCGCAATACCGTCTTTGGTAACATGTTTCTGGTGCATAACCTTTTTTTTTTTTTTAAATAAATAAACAATCGACGCTAAGCCTGGCGGGGGGGGGGGGGGGGGAGAAAAGCCTGGCGGCCCGCCAGGCCTATAAAGCACTGGGGGAAACCCTGAACCTCAGCATGGTTATACGTTTCGCTATGCGCACCACAGTTACATTCACCTGTAATCTTGTGTTACAGGTGAATCTGCTGTTTGTTTTTTGGATGATGTTTGTACTTCTCGTGTAGATCAAGTCTTCTTTTCTGACAGATAACATTTGATGTAAACTCTTCCGGTTTAACCAGTAAATCTACCTCTGTATTTCAGGACGAGTTCACCTCTATGGGCGTGTACTCTTCTGGAAACACATATGGAGTCCCAGCAGACCTCATCTATTCATTCCCGATCCAGATCAAGGTGAGACTGGTCTAATCTTGAGGTTTGATTACAGCTAGTTGATTTGTAGCCACAGCAGGGAATCAATAAGTTGTTTCTTTCACACGTTTGTCATCAGTTTATGGTTACTCACATTAATTATGTTCTTCTCCATATGTGCAACAATAAACAACTTAAAGACTAAATTAGTGTAAATAAGTAAATTTGAAGTGCAAAGAATAACATCGACCAAAAGCCATCGTTCTCTTTGGCTGAAAGTTTCACCTGTGACTAGGGTTGCAAAATTCCGGGAATATTCAAAGTTGGAAACTTTCCATGGGAATTAACGGGAATTAACGGGAATATACGGGAATATACGGGAATTAACGGGAATTAACCGGGAATAAACTGGAAATGTTGTGGGTAATTTATACTAACTGTATTTACCTTGTCATATACAGACATAAATATAAACATTTTGTTTTGTCATAGGCTGATTTGAGCCCTGAGGAAACTTTGGGCACTTGACTATATGCTTCTGCATGTACACAACCTTTCCTTCTACATTGGATGGGGTGAAATGTCTCCACACATGAGATAGTGCACGTGGTATTGTTCTGTAGAATTAGATGAGAAAAAAGTTTGTAAAAAAACACTAATGCAATGCCAGAGATATAAATAGTTACCCAAACAATTGGAATAGTCTGTAAAAATATTTTACAATTGATGGATAAATTAATGGAAATAGGCTAGATGAACAGATGAACAATCCTCAATAAGCATGCTAATATATTTTCCCCAGTAATATCATCGAAACGTACCTGACTAGTCCTGCACACCTCAGTAGGCCTCAATAGTTCTGTAGTGTGCAGGATGCTGGGAATTATCTGTGCATGTGATGGAAGAATGCACAGTGGAGGGTTGAAACTCAACGTGCAGAGTGTGCTGCATTCCATACATCTTTAAAATAAGAGTTTTGAATGATGTTTTTATTGCTCAGCGTTTAATTCACATAGTTTTATTTTTTTCAAAATTCCCAAAATTCCCGAGCTTAATATTCCCGTGGAAAGTTTCCGGAAATTTACCAGAAACTTTCCACCCCTTTGCAACCCTACCTGTGACCACATTCGGTGTCAATGAGTTTGTGGGTGTGGTTAAAAATGCACCTGTAGCCACGTCTAACAGTGATGTCACGAGGTGTGTGAGTTCACCTGCACACAGCGACCAGATGAGCAGTTAAACCACTGGAGGGCGGCAAAAACAAGATTTTCAAAGGGGGAGGCATTCAATGAATTAAAAGGTTTGTGTTTGTAGAGTGTAGAGGATTGTTTGTGAGTATTTTTTTCAAAAAAACACAACACTTTGTATTTGCTTTAGGACAAGAACTGGACGATTGTGGACGGCTTGGCCATCAATGATTTTTCCCGATCGAGGATGGACGCCACAGCAGCAGAGCTGATCGAGGAGAGAGACATGGCGGTGTCTTTCCTGGGGGTATGACTAGACCCTGAATGACTCTGTCTGCTGTTTAGTGGAAAAAAAGAATGCATCCAGTTTTAATTTGGTTATGGATTATTGCAATGGTCTCATATTCAGTCGACACCAGAAACACCGGACACACAAGTATCTCCACTCTAACTATAGTCCACCATTTGTTACCAGCTTGTTTCCAATTTAATTTCAGTTAAACAATAAAAAAAGATTCAATGATGAAGTTGTGTTCCTTTTGTTCCCTGTGTATCATCTTAGTGACAGACAAAAACAAACACAGGGGTTTCAGCTTAGCAGCTGAGCAGTCAGACAGTAATGCGACTTTTATAAAAAAAGGTTTATATATTAAAATACCTGCATCACCCAGCCACACTGAGTGAGACATAGGGCTCAGCAATTCACTACTGGCAAACTAGTGTATAATATAGCAGCACTTGTAAAGTAATACCAACTAGTAGCATTTAGTTGTTAGCATACGTTTAATGGAAAATAAAGCTTTTTCTCTCATGGTGGGCAATTACTTTTAATTATATTTACTGGAGGACCAGATTTTGCTGTTTAGATTATATTTTTTACTATTTTCCTGCCACTGCCATAGGAACCGTGGTACCGTGCAATACCACAATGTCACCAGATGAGGACTGTATTTCTCTATTTATCTCACCAGCAGCATCAGGAACAATGATGTAACATCTGTAGTTGGTTAAATTCACAATGTATCATTTGTAGAAATAATTAAAACTGGGCCCTGAAAAAGCCCCACAAGGGAAATACAAATCCTTTGAATTACAATAGGGCCAAGCATATGGCACCAGTAAAGCCATCATCATATATCACAACATCACGTATCACAAAATCACAAATCACGTATCACAGCCTTCTCGACAGGTTTGAATCCGGTTCAGATTGGTCTTCCTGTGTGGAGTCTGCATGTTCTCCACGTGTTTTCTCCAGGTCTCCGGCTTCATCTCACAAACACATGCAGATTAGGGGTTGTGTAGATTGGAGACTACACACAAGCTGCTGCTGCTTCAGCCTCTGGATCCTCAGGACACAGCTCAGCCTCCGTCCACACACACTGTCCTCTTCACACTCAGCTCCACAGAGATCACCACCCCTCCCACCTGTTGAGAGAAGAAGACATCAGTGTCACAGAGACTCACTTCATCAGCTGTGAGTCAGTGATGCAGCACATCCAGTAGAAAGAGCAGCAGGGACTTCAGTCCTGTTCAGAGGTGGAGCAGCTTCCTCTCTGCTTCATGTTCACGTGTTGGAATGAACACGCTAAGAGCTCAGTGTGTGTCCTCTGCATGTCAAAGTGCAGAGTGGACACCTGAGAGGTGGATTTACTGCTGTTACAGGTGAAGACATGTTTCACTGTGTGTTGATGAACATCTGCTTCTGACAAACTGGGACCAGATGAGACAGGTGGACCTCAGCAGAGGTTCTGCTCTGTATAAAGAGCTCCTGGTTACCATGGTGATGAGGAGAAGCTTCAGTCCCACTGATCTCAGAGCTGTGACAAAGATCCACCTGATCAGTTCTTCACTGATGAAGTGAGAGGACAAACTGTCTCAGATCAGATGAAGACGACACCGTCTCTGTCCCTCGTGTGAGGCTGTCAGCTGTGGTCCAGCTTCACTTCCTGTTCACATGAAAACAACAACAACTGTCGTCTTCACGTCAACTCAATCACATGATCCCAATTAGCTTGTGGCTCGTCTGATTTACCTACTGTTGTCTCTCTGTGTCTCTGTCCAATCCTGACGTCTGTCCTCATTGTCCTCTCACAGCTTCACTGAGGAAACACTGAGGCCTGAACTACGAAGACACTCCAACATGTCCAGGAGATCTTTCTGAGATCAGCTCAACTGAACCTGACAGACACAGGTTAAGTGGTCACATGACTCTGGTTATCAACTCGTTAAGTTAACTCAGGTTATCCTCTTCGAGATCTGAGCGTGCACATTAAAGGGGCGGGGTCTACTGACATGACCAACCACAGACATGGACAGTTTGACTGACAGCAGAGCCTCATATTTCACAACCAAGAACAAACTGTTCTATAATAAAAATCAGAGGAGAACAAACACATGATCCAGAATAAAAGAAACTCAGTCACAGCTGCTAAATGCAGGAAGAACAGCTGGTAAAACATCTGGGATCGTGTCAATGTGTAAGTTACAGCGCCCCCTGGTGGCATCTGGTACAATATATTTCGTGACCATGACACAACGTGTGTGAATGAGATAAATAACTCGAGGCCACGAGATCTGAATCTGTTGTTTACCAACAAGACGAGCGGAAGAGAAGAAGAGACACACTGTCTCACTGTCTCTGATGACACACACTGTCTCACAATGTCTCTGAGGACACACACTGTCTCTGAGGACACACACTGTCACTGTCTCTGAGGACACACACTGTCTCACTGACTGAGGACACACACTGTCTCACTGACTGAGGACACACACTGTCTCACTGTTTATGAGTACACACACTGTCTCACTGACTCTGAGGACACACACTGTCTCACTGTCTCTGAGGACACACACTGTCTCTGAGGACACACACTGTCTCACTGTCTCTGAGGACTCACACTGTCTCACTGACTGAGGACACACACTGTCTCACTGACTCTGAGGACACACACTGTCTCACTGTCTCTGAGGACTCACAATGTCTCACTGACTGAGGACATACACTGTCTCACTGTCTATGAGTACACACACTGTCTCACTGTCTCTGAGGACTCACACTGTCTCACTGACTGAGGACACACTGTCTCACTTACTGAGGACACACACTGTCTCACTGACTCGAGGACACACACTGTCTCACTGTCTCTGAGTACTCACACTGTCTCACTGACTGAGGACACACACTGTCTCACTGTCTCTGAGGACAAACACTGAATCCGAGGACACACACTGTCTCACTGACTCCTAGGACACACACTGTCTCACTGACTGAGGACACACACTGTCTCACTGACTCTGAGGACTCACACTGTCTCACTGTCTCTGAGGACTCACACTGTCTCACTGACTGAGGACACACACTGTCTCACTGACTCTGAGGACACATACTGTCTCACTGTCTCTGAGGACTCACAATGTCTCACTGACTGAGGACACACACTGTCTCACTGTCTATGAGTACACACACTGTCTCACTGTCTCTGAGGACTCACACTGTCTCACTGACTGAGGACACACTGTCTCACTTACTGAGGACACACACTGTCTCACTGACTCGAGGACACACACTGTCTCACTGTCTCTGAGGACTCACACTGTCTCACTGACTGAGGACACACTGTCTCACTTACTGAGGACACACACTGTCTCACTGACTCGAGGACACACACTGTCTCACTGTCTCTGAGTACTCACACTGTCTCACTGACTCTGAGGACACATACTGTCTCACTGTCTCTGAGGACTCACAATGTCTCACTGACTGAGGACACACACTGTCTCACTGTCTATGAGTACACACACTGTCTCACTGTCTCTGAGGACTCACACTGTCTCACTGACTGAGGACACACACTGTCTCACTTACTGAGGACACACACTGTCTCACTGACTGAGGACACACACTGTCTCACTGTCTCTGAGGACAAACACTGAATCCGAGGACACACACTGTCTAACTGACTCTGAGGACAAACACTGAATCCGAGGACACACACTGTCTCACTGACTGAGGACACACACTGTCTCACTGACTCTTAGGACACACACTGTCTAACTGACTCTGAGGACAAACACTGAATCCGAGGACACACACTGTCTCACTGACTGAGGACACACACTGTCTCACTGACTCTTAGGACACACACTGACTCACTGACTCTGAGGACACACACTTTCTTTGAGGACACAAACTGACTCTGAGGACACACACTGTCTCACTGTCTCTGAGGACACACACTGTCTCCGAGGAAACTCACTGTCTCTGAGGACACACACTGTCTCACTGTCTCTGAGGACACACACTGTGGTGGACACCTCTGACATCACTACTCAATAAAGACACATGGACCTGTCTCCAGGAAGCTGACTGAGGTCCTCTGGTGTTTTGGGGGACAGGATGAGTCTGGAGACATTGAGATGTTCTGGGTGAGTTAGAGATCAACTGAACCAACCAGACGTTGATTTAAACTTCCCTTATCCGTCCCTTTAAGGAGAGCGTGCACCACACAACAGTGTAGAGTGACTGTGGTCAGTGGGCGGAGCTTTGATACAGGTTGATCTCCAACTTAACCTGGAGCAGGTTAGCCGTTCATCAGAAGTTACCATGGTGATTTACCTTGTTAAAAAATGGACGAGCTTCGTAGGACTGAAAAAACTAAACCTGAAGTGAACCTGATAACCACAAATCCTGCTTGGTAGCACAGACCCTGGATCTGTGATACTGACTGTGTTTAGTAAAATACTGATGAAAGCAGCGTGGACTGACTCCACCCATCTACTGACCTCAGAGTCTCCAGACGACAGGTTGGACTCTGCTGTAGATCAAGCAGCTCCTTCACTGCTGAGTCCTTCAGGTAGTTTCCTCTCAGATCCAGTTCTCTCAGATAAGAGGGGTTTGACCTCAGAGCTGAAGCCAGAGAAGAACAGCTGATCTCTGACAGTCTGCAGTTCATCAACCTGGATAAAGAATAAAACTTAACTGTAAATTAAACTGAGTTCATGTGTGAAAATAACAGACACATATACATGTCAGCAGAGACTCATAACATGGAAGATAAGTATGTAATCAAACATGTTGGACTAAAAACGAGTCCTGATTCAGTAAAAATACAGTTTAGGAAATCCAGAACTACACTCAGTGTTTTAACAAGTAGCTGAATATTTAAAATGTCACAGATTAATTAATGAATGGATTCAAGTTATGTATGTATGTATGTATGTATGTATGTATGTATGTATGTATGTATGTATGTATGTATGTATGTATGTATGTATGTATGTATGTATGTATGTATGTATGTATGTATGTATGTAGAGGAATTATGTTAAATTAGAATTAAATTAGTTCACTTGTGTATAAATGCTGTTTTATAGATATGAGATCTACAAAAGTCAGTCAGTGAACTGACCACAGAGTGTCCAGTCGACAGGTTGGACTCTGTAGAAAACCACACAGCTCCTTCACTCCTGAGTCCTGCAGGACGTTGATACACAGATTCAGTTCTCTCAGGTGAGAGGGGTTTGACCTCAGAGCTGAAGCCAGAGAAGAACAGCTGATCTCTGACAGTCTGCAGCTCCACAACCTGGATAAAGAATCAAACTTAACTGTTAATTAAACTGAGTTCAGGTGTGAAAATAAAAGACTTTGACTAAACATCGCTGTCTCTGTTTTCAGACCTGAAGTCTGAGTCAAGTTGTTCTGGACATTTTCTGGAGCTTTTCCTGCAGCCTCCTAATAAAGTTTCTGAGTGAGTCCATGTGAAAATGGAGCAGGTGAATGTCCAGAGGATTCACAGAGAGCGAGTGGAAGTGTTGATGAGGTTTCTAACACGTGACGGACGTGAAACTGGAAAAACACAAATATCTCAGCATGAAGAAGAGGAGCCGTACACGTAGAAGACGAAGGTGTCAACGTGGAAACACAAGGAGATTCCAGAGCTTTTGGTGATGAGGGCCGACGCTGGTGTGGATGAGCTGTAAACAATAACACTGATCTTTCCACAGCAGGATTTATACGTCATGTCCGGCCTCCTGCTGCTCCACCCGTTCTTCATATGTGAAAGTCAAACTCCAGAAAATGTCCAGACACTATTTTACAGAGTTCATGACTGAAACAGCTTGAAAGTCCTCGTGTCCTTGGGGTTCAGTTGTTTGTAATATGTAACTTCACCACTAGATGTCTCTTAATATCTTGCTGGACATGTTCAGGAGTCGTACACGTGAACAAGTGTACTACGTTCACATGTACGACACCTGGAGACGTCACTAACTCCTTCACAGTAAACCTGTAACTTTACATAACTTAACAAAACCATGGTTGTCATGGAGATATGTGGTTTGGCTCCGCCCCTCGTCTGAATGTTCCCACATGTTCCTGTTGCTGTGAATGAGTCGGACCCGGACAATCTCCTGCTGCTGCTTCAGATCCAGAAAATGTCCGACATACTTGTCAGAACATGTTCCACAGTTGATGTGTGAAAGTGCGAGCAGTTCTATGATCATGTTTTCTTGAAGTGGCGATTTTCTGAGCAGCAGTTGGACCAGTTGAAAGTGGTGCAGGGAGCCTGAGGAACACGTGTGTACAGGGCGGGACAGAGATCTAGTGGTGAAAAGATAAAGGCTTGGACGACCCCATGTAAGTCCTGAAACCAGAGGAAGGGTTTCATGTTGGAAATGAACCCAAAGTGGAAGAAACAGGGCTGAAGAACTTGGTCCTAAAAATAAAAGGAATCAAATATAATCAACTTGGACTCTGGACCCTGAGCCCAGTCCCAGAACACCAACGCAGCACGCTGTCATGTGGTCAGTCCACAGGACCACCGGGACAAGTCCTGGTCAGCTTCCACAGAAACATTACATGTACACATTGTCCAGCATTGGAGTGTTTCTCTGTCAGTAAAACTTCAGTCACATTGAGTCTGACTCGGTCCTCAGCGCTCATACTACAAACATCTCTCAGCTCAGTGTCAGTGTTCAGTGTAAGGAACACATGTTCTCACCTTTGACCTTAAAGCTCCAGTGTGGAAGATTCAGGTGAAAGGATCCATTGTTAGAAACTGAAGAGAAAAGAATCCTAGGGATGTTTTCACTAGTTGCATCTGAATTGTACCAGTTGTTGTTTCCTTTATTTTAGAATGAGACATTTATATTTAAATACTGTATATTTACATACTTTATAAATAAATACTATATATTTACATACTTTATATTTACAGACTTTAGAATTAAATACTTTATATTATATTCAGACTGAACCTTTAACATTAAAACATGATGTCTGACCTCAGATTCTCCAGTCGACAGGTTGGACTCTGTAGAAAACCACACAGCTCCTTCACTGCTGAGTCCTGCAGGTTGTTGTCACTCAGATCCAGTGTTTTCAGATGAGAGGGGTTTGACCTCAGAGCTGAAGCCAGAGAAGAACAGCTGATCTCTGAGAGTCTGCAGTTCCTCAACCTGGATAAAGAATAAAACTTAACTGTAAATTAAACTGAGTTCATGTGTGAAAATAACAGACACATATACATGTCAGCAGAGACTCATAACATGGAAGATAAATATGTAATCAAACATGTTGGACTAAAAACGAGTCCTGATTCAGTAAAAATACAGTTTAGGAAATCCAGAACTACACTCAGTGTTTTAACAAGTAGCTGAATATTTAAAATGTCACAGATTAATTAATGAATGGATTCAAGTTATGTATGAAGAGGAATTATGTTAAATTAGAATTAAATGAGTTCACTTGTGTATAAATGCTGTTTGACAGTCTGCAGTCCCACAACCTGGATAAAGAATATAACTTAACTGTAAATTAAACAGAGTTCATGTGTGAAAATAAAAGACTTTGACTAAACATCGCTGTCTCTGTTTTCAGACCTGAAGTCTGAGTCAAGTTGTTCTGGACATTTTCTGGAACTTTTCCTGCAGCCTCCTAATAAAGTTTCTGAGTGAGTCCATGTGAGAACAGAGCAGGTGAATGTCCTGAGGATTCACAGAGAGCATGTGGACGTGTTGATGAGGTTTCTAACACGTGACGGACGTGAAACTGGAAAAACACAAATATCTCAGGATGAAGAAGAGGAGCCGTACACGTAGAAGACGAAGACGTCAACTTGGAAACACAAGGAGATTCCAGATCTTTTGGTGATGAGGGCCGACGCTGGTGTGGATGAGCTGTAAACAATAACACTGATCTTTCCACAGCAGGATTTATATGTCATGTCCGGCCTCCTGCTGCTCCACCCGTTCTTCATATGTGAAAGTCAAACTCCAGAAAATGTCCAGACACTATTTTACAGAGTTCATGACTGAAAACAGCTTGAAAGTCCTCGTGTCCTCGGGGTTCAGTTGTTTTAATATGTAACTTCACCACTAGATGTCTCTAAATATCCTGCTGGACATGTTCAGGAGTCGTACACGTGAACAAGTGGACTACGTTCACATGTAAGACACCTGGAGACGTCAATAACTCCTGTAAAGGGAACATGTAACTTAACATAACTTAACGTAACCATGGTTGTCATGGAGATATGTGTTTTGGCTCCGCCCCTCGTCTGAATGTTCCCACTTGTTCCTGTTGCTGTGAACGAGTTGGACCCGGACAATCTCCTGCTGCTGCTGCTTCAGCTCCAGAAAATGTCCGACCCACTTGTCAGAACATGTTCCACAGTTGATGTGTGAAAGTGCGAGCAGTTCTATGATCATGTTTTCTTGAAGTGGCGATGATCTGAGCAGCAGTTTGACCTGTTGAAAGTGGTGCAGGGAGCCTGAGGAACACGTGTGTACAGGGCGGGACAGAGATCTAGTGGTGAAAAGATAAAGGCATGGACGACCCCGTGTAAGTCCTGAAACCAGAGGAAGGGTTTCATGTTGGAAATGAACCCAAAGTGGAAGAAACAGGGCTGAAGAACTTGGTCCTAAAAATAAAAGGAATCAAATATAATCCACTTGGACTCTGGACCCTGAGCCCGGTCCCAGAACACCAACGCAGCACGCTGTCATGTGGTCAGTCCTCAGGACCACCGGGACATGTCCTGGTTAGCTTCCACAGAAACATTACATGGACACATTGTCCAGCATTGGAGTGTTTCTCTGTCAGTAAAACTTCAGTCACATTGAGCCTGACTCCGTCCTCAGCGATCATTCTACAAACATCTCTCAGCTCAGTATCAGTGTCACTGTTAGGAACACATGTTCTGACCTTTGACCTTAAAGCTGCAGTGTGGAAGATTCAGGTGAAAGGATCCATTGTTAGAAACTGAAGAGAAAAGAATCCTAGAGATGTTTTCACTAGTTGCATCTGAATTGTACCAGTTGTTCTTTTCTTTGTTTTAGAATGAGACATTTATATTTAAATACTGTATATTTACATACTTTATACATAAATACTGTATATTTACATACTTTATATTTACAGACTTTAGAATTAAATACTTTATATTATATTCAGACTGAACCTTTAACATTAAAACATGATGTCTGACCTCAGAGTCTCCAGTCGACAGGTTGGACTCTGTAGAAAACCACACAGCTCCTTCACTGCTGAGTCCTGCAGGTTGTTGTCACTCAGATGCAGTTCTCTCAGATGAGAGGGGTTTGACCTCAGAGCTGAAGCCAGAGAAGAACAGCTGATCTCTGACAGACTGCAGCTCTCCAACCTGGATAAAGAATCAAACTTAACTGTTAATTAAACTGAGTTCAGGTGTGAAAATAAAAGACTTTGACTAAACATCACTGTCTCTGTTTTCAGACCTGAAGTCTGAGTCAAGTTGTTCTTGACATTTTCTGGAACTTTTCCTGCAGCCTCCTAATAAAGTTTCTAAGTGAGTCCATGTGAGAATAGAGCAGGTGAATGTCCAGAGGATTCACAGAGAGCATGTGGACGTGTTGATGAGGTTTCTAACACGTGAGGGACGTGAAACTGGAAAAACACAAATATCTCAGCATGAAGAAGAGGAGCCGTACACGTAGAAGACGAAGACGTCAACGTGGAAACACGAGGAGATTCCAGATCTTTTGGTGATGAGGGCCGACGCTGGTGTGGATGAGCTGTAAACAATAACACTGATCTTTCCACAGCAGGATTTATGCGTCATGTCCGGCCTCCTGCTGCTCCACTCGTTCTTCATATGTGAAAGTCAAACTCCAGAAAATGTCCAGACACTATTTTGCAGAGTTCATGACTGAAAACAGCTTGAAAGTCCTCGTGTCCTCGGGGTTCAGTTGTTTGTAATATGTAACTTCACCACTAGATGTCTCTAAATATCTTGCTGGACATGTTCAGGAGTCGTACACGTGAACAAGTGGACTACGTTCACATGTACGACACCTGGAGACGTCACTAACTCCTTCACAGTGAACCTGTAACTTAACATAACTTAACAAAACCATGGTTGTCATGGAGATATGTGTTTTGGCTCCGCCCCTCGTCTGAATGTTCCCACTTGTTCCTGTTGCTGTGAACGAGTCGGACCTGGACAATCTCCTGCTGCTGCTTCAGCTCCAGAAAATGTCCGACCCACTTGTCAGAACATGTTCCACAGTTGATGTGTGAAAGGGCGAGCAGTTCTATGATCATGTTTTCTTGAAGTGGGGATGATCTGAGCAGCAGTTTGACCAGTTGAAAGTGGTGCAGGGAGCCTGAGGAACACGTGTGTACAGGGCGGGAGAGAGATCTAGTGGTGAAAAGATAAAGGCATGGACGACCCCATGTAAGTCCTGAAACCAGAGGAAGGGTTTCATGTTGGAAATGAACCCAAAGTGGAAGAAACAGGGCTGAAAAACTTGGTCCTAAAAATAAAAGGAATCAAATATAATCCACTTGGACTCTGGACCCTGAGCCCAGTCCCAGAACACCAACGCAGCACGCTGTCATGTGGTCAGTCCACAGGACCACCGGGACAAGTCCTGGTTAGCTTCCACAGAAACATTACATGGACACATTGTCCAGCATTGGATTGTTTCTGTCAGTAAAACTTCAGTCACATTGAGCCTGACTCGGTCCTCAGCGCTCATTCTACAAACATCTCTCAGCTCAGTATCAGTGTTCACTGTTAGGAACACATGTTCTGACCTTTGACCTTAAAGCTCCAGTGTGGAAGATTCAGGTGAAAGGATCCATTGTTAGAAACTGAAGAGAAAAGAATCCTTGAGATGTTTTCACTAGTTTCATCTGAATTGTACCAGTTGTTCTTTTCTTTGTTTTAGAATGAGACATTTATATTTACCTACTTTATATTTAAATACTTTATATTTAAATACTGTATATTTACATACTTTATATTTACAGACTTTAGAATGAAATACTTAAGACTGAACCTTTAACATTAAAACATGATGTCTGACCACAGTCTCTCCAGTCGACAGGTTGGACTCTGTAGAAAACCACACAGCTCCGTCACTGCTGAGTCCTTCAGCTTGTTGTTGTCTCTCAGATCCAGTGTTTTCAGATGAGAGGGGTTTGACCTCAGAGCTGAAGCCAGAGAAGAACAGCTGATCTCTGACAGACTGCACTGATCCAACCTGGATAAAGAAATATGAATATTAGAAAGTGTCCTCCTGTTTTTGTTGATCATCATCATGTCAACACAGACTCTCAACATGCTGCTGACCTCAGTCCAGTCTGTGACCTGAAGATAAATATCAGATCAGACATGTTGGACCATTGTTTCATTCATCAGCTTCTTCTCTGTGTGTTGGTCACTGAGCAGGTTTGTGTTATTAAACACTGTTTAAAGTAGGGGTGACAGTCACTTCCTGTTTGTTTCTATACTTATCAACTGTCCAACGTGTTTCAATAAGAATGTGTCTTATTTTGAAAACCGGAAGAGGATGAGTGCTCGGCCTCAGTCCACATGTTATTTACTGACACTTTCTCAGAGATCAGGAGCAGGTGAGTGCAGGTGAAAGGAGTTGATGAGGTGGACGTGACTGACAGGCTGGGTGAGGGACAGATGACTGAGGGACAGTGAGCAGAGCAGAACTAAGACCATTTAAATAAATAATGACCCAATAAGAAAGAAAGTCTGAAAAGTGAAGAAGGATTTAAGGACCTCAGAGTCTCCAGTCGACAGTTTGGACTCTCCAGTCCAGAACACAGCAGCTTCACTCCTGAATCCTGCAGCTTGTTGTGACTCAGATCCAGTTCTCTCAGATGTGAGGGGTCTGACTTCAGAGCTGAGGCCACGACTTCACAGTGAGTCTCTGAGAGTCCACAACTAAAGAGTCTGTAATTAAAGAAATATCAAATCTGTGAGAATTAAATCAGAAAACACAACATTCATACAAAACGTGATAATTTGACCCTCACCCTGGTAAATCCCCTTTTTGTTAAAAACTCCTCAAGAGAATCCTTTCAGATTTGGCCCAAGCGTTCATTCAGACTAACAGAGGAACTCATTAGATTCAGGTGCGCAAAGGTCAAAGGTCAAGGTCACATAACATGTTCATGATCTTTTGAACATGATGTCTCAAGTCTGTCTTTAGGGGATTTCTTCAAATTTAGACCCAAGATAAACTGATTAGATTTCAGTAGTCAAAGGTCAAAGGTTACAGTTACCTCATATTATTGTGAAGTCAGTGTTTCTCCTCAGTGATCGTCTCCTCACTCTGTGCTAGCTGTTTGCTCATATATATAGATATACAGTATATACAATAATCTCCCTTGCACCCCACATGGGTGTATGTCTGAATCCTCACATCTCCATCACAATGATCACATTGGATTTCACTCTCCACATCTGATCTAGTTGTTCTCATATGTTCATGTATACATAATAATAATTACTTTATTATACACACACACACACACACACACACACACACACACACACACACACACACACACACACACACACACACACACACACACACACACACACACACACACACACACACACACACACACACACACACACACACACACACAGAGTGTATTTGAAGAACGACTCATCTGCACTGATTGAACATGTTATTGATCATGTCTGGACTCACCGAGCCTTCCTGCAGTTCCTCACAGCTGGGATCAGTCTCAGTCGACCCTGGTCTGATGTGTTGAACTTCTTCAGGTCCAACTCATCCAGAACCTCCTCTGACATCTGCAGCATGTAGGCCAGAGCTGAGCAGTGGATCAAAGAGAGTTCCTCCTTTGATCTGTTCTCTGACGTCAGGAACTGTTTCATCTGCTGATGAACTGAGTGGTCGTTCATCTCAATCAGACATTGGAAGATGTTGATGCTTCTGTCAGGAGAAATGTCATCACTCTTCATCTTCTTCAGGTTCTTGATGACTCTCTGGATGATCTTTGGATTGCTCCCTGTCCGACCCAGCAGGCCTCCTAAGACTCTCTGGTTGGACTCTAGACTGAGGCCGTGAAGGAAGCGAACAAACAGGTCCAGATGACCATTTGTACTGGTGAGGGATTTCTCCATGGTTCTCTTCAGGATGTCCTCCAGGGACAAGGTACTCTGTGGGTTCATATATGTTCTAAAGAAGTTCTTGAGATATTCTATGACCCCATATGTTCCCAAGAAGAGGTTGAGTTCTTCTGTGTTCCTCTCGGTGTAACAGTGGAACATGTAGACTGCAGCCAGAAACTCCTGAACGCTCAGATGAACAAAGCAGTAGACTGATTTCTGGAAGATCACACACTCTCTTCTGAAGATCTCAGTACAAACTCCTGAGTACACCGAGGCCTCTGTGACATTAAGACCACACCGCTCCAGGTCTTCTTGGTAGAACATGATGTTTCCTTCCTCCAGATGTTTAAGCGCCAGCCTCCCCAGCTTCAGGAGAACGTCCCTGTCAACCTCCGTTAGCTGCTGTGGAGTCGTCTCATGTCCCTCACCGTACTTGTTGTTCTTCCTCTTTGTCTGAACCAGCAGGAAGTGTGAGTACAGGTCAGACAGGGTCGTGGGCAGCTCTCCTCTCTGGTCTGTGGTCAACATGTGCTCCAGAACTGTAGCACTGATCCAGCAGAAGACTGGGATTTGACACATGATGTGGAGGCTCCTGGACGTCTTGATGTGTGAGATGATTCTGGTGCACAGATCTTCACCACTGAATCTCCTCCTGAAGTACTCCTCCTTCTGGGCGTCAGTGAAGCCTCGTACTTCTGTGACCCTGTCAACACATGCAGGAGGGATCTGATTGGACGCTGCAGGTCTGGAGGTTATCCAGACGAGAGCCGAGGGAAGCAGATTCCCCCGGATGAGGTTTGTCAGCAGCACGTTGACTGATGACCTCTGTGTGACCTCAGACACAAGCTCCCTGTGGTTGAAGTCCAGAGAAGGTCTGCTTTCATCCAGGCCATCAAAGATGAACAAAGGTTTACAGACAGCGAGCGTCTCTGCCGTGAGCTTCTCTAACGCTGGATGGAAAACACGGAGCAGCGTGAGGAGACTGTGCTGCTGGTCCTTCACCAGGTTCAGCTCCCTGAACGAAAACACAGTCAGCAGAACCACATCCTGGTTTTCTAAACCCTCTGCCCAGTCCAGAGTGAACTTCTGCACCAAGAAGGTTTTCCCAACGCCAGCGACGCCGTTGGTCAGGACGACTCTGATGCTGCTCTGCTGGTCAGTGGAGGCTTTAAAGATGTTGTGGCACTTGATGGGAGTGTCGTGGAGGATCTTCTTCTTGGAAGCCGTCTCAAGCTGCCTCACCTCATGTTGAGTATTAACCTCTTCACTCTGTCCCTCTGTGATGTAGAGCTCAGTGTAGATCCTGTTGAGGAGGGTTCTACTTCCATTTTCATCACTTCCTTCAGTCACATTTTCACATCTCCTGCTCACACTGAGCTTATGTTCATCTAAAACCTCCTGCAGACCACGATCTGCTGAAAGACAAGAAACAATGTCAGAGACAGAGAATCTGAGAATCTGCTGATTGTTTTCATCAGATACAGAGAAGCTACAGAAAATAAAAGCTTTTTAACTTTGTGCTTTTCTAACGATGTTGAATGTTGATGCTGTATGAAGGAACAAAATAAAACCACATGTGCTGTTGTCAGAAGTGAAGACATCAGCAGACACATGTACAGTGCTGCTCTGACCGGCTGTCTGAGCTCCAGCTCCTGTTCTGGATCTTTGTCCACACTGGGGACAGGAGGAGTCTCCTGAAGAACCAGACTGGTCCCAGTATGGGGTGATGCACTGTCTGCAGAACCAGTGTCCACAGCTGGTGGAGACTGGATCCTTCAGGACGTCCTGACACGAAGCACAGCAGGACGACTGCTCCTCCTCAGAAACACGACTCCTCTTCCTCTCCCTGTGAAGACATGTCCTGATAACTCACATGTCACAGTCACAGGTTGAAATGACTTCTGTCAAGGAGGTTTTGTTTTCACCCAGTATGTTTGTGTGTTGGTTGGTTCGTTAGTGGGATTATAAAAAACGACAGAAGGAAGGTGGTGGTCTGTGAACCAGATCGAGGGGGGGGGGGGGTGGGGTGTCCTCTTTCACACACATGTTCAGAGGACTGATGAAATAAGTCTCTAGTGGATTTCAAAGTGGTTTCATAAGGAGCGTGTTGGTTCTTGGTGGAGGTCTGAGCTCTTTGAGTGATTCTGAGAGATTAGTCACCGACTTCAGTGAAGCTGTGTCCTAATGCAGGGGCCACACTAGAGGAAACTAGATCCTCTTCAGAGCAGGTCACAGTAGAAACAGTCTCTTACTCTGTGTGTGAGGGTCCAGGTTCATTACTGAAGTCTGGAGGCTCCTCTTTGGACCGGTCACTCTTCAGAGACAGACAGCTGGACCCTGGAGACTCTGCTCTCAGTCTGTGGTCCTGACCTCTGCAAACACAAACATTTTTATATTCAGAACACATCATTCACTGGTTCATTCTCTGAGGATTCAGTTTGGAGCTTCACATGTTTGTAGCAGGTCTCTTACTTTGTGTGTGAGGGTCCAACTTGCTCTGAAGTGTCCTCGTCCATGTTGCACCGGGCCGGCTGCGGCTCGGTTGTGGTTCAGGCCACGCTGCTCTTCTAGACATCAAGGTCTGGTCTATTTCATTCTGGTTCTGCGCTCAGTTTACAGCAGAACACAGTGAAATTATCTTTCACACCAGTTTCAATGTTTATCTGTTGAAAACGTCACAAACACAAATATTTGCAACACTTCCTGTAGCCTACACATTTCCAAATAAAAGCACTGCAGCTTTTCTGTCGACTGAATCAATTCATTTATTTGTA
The DNA here is from genome assembly GCF_963576545.1 of Limanda limanda. Taxonomy (NCBI): domain Eukaryota; kingdom Metazoa; phylum Chordata; class Actinopteri; order Pleuronectiformes; family Pleuronectidae; genus Limanda; species Limanda limanda. Next base: position 22,881,244 of record NC_083650.1, on the reverse strand, counting down.
AATGTTTTTATTGTGAAACAGATTCAGTGCTTCATAGTTTGTAATTCTGGTATTTATTTGAGTACACAGGAGCACTTATATACAAGGAAATACAGTGATCACATCAGAAACCTCAGGAAGGCTATAGTTACATTAAAAGTAAAAAAATCTTCAGGTGAAGGACAATAGTCTCTCTCTCTCTCTCTCTCTCTGCATGCTGGGAGGGTGGTGCATGAGCGAGTGTCGGAGCGAGGGTGATTTCGTTCTGAATTTTTCTTTTTTGTTGTAAATGTTATATTTTTTCAATCACATAGCACATTAGAGTCACAGTAGTTTGTTTTCTTGTGGTTTGGGCTTTCTGCTGTGGGTGTCTTTCACGACACCAGCGTGTTGCTGGTGGCGTGGCAGCCGTCATGGCCAGCGGGAATTTTAAATCACTAACACAAAAACACGGGGTTAAGATCTGTGTGAGTTTCCCCTGCAACGTGGAGAGCATCGGCCTCGCTGTGGGGGAGAAGGTCGGTCACAGCGGCGTGGTGTCGGCCGCTCGGATGAACAGTGCCGTGGTCGTGTTCCTGGACCGGGTGGAGAAGGTGAATTCCGTGGTCGAGACAGGGATCACCGTGAACGGGTCTTATGTACAGGTGCTGCCTTTGTCCCAGCCCGCTACCAAGGTGGTCCTGTCCAATGTCCCTCCGTTCATCACCGATGAGTTCCTCAGTAAAGAGTTGTCCAGGTACGGGAAGGTAGCGTCCCGCATAAGAAAGCTGTTATCTGGATGTAAATCTCCGTTACTGAAGCACGTAGTGTCTCACCGCAGACAACTGTACATGATACTGAACAACCGGAACGAGGAGCTCGACCTCTGCTTCTACGTCAAAGTAGATGATAATGATTACGTGATTTTCGCAACGACATCGGTGATGAACTGCTTCGGGTGCGGAGAGGAGGGACACACGGTGAGATCCTGTCCGAAGTGGAGTGACCCGGCTCCGCCCGTACCTGAGGCGGCTGCGGGCGCTGGGGCGAGAGCCCACGCTGCTCCTCCTCCGGTACCGGAGCGATGGGCCCCCGCTGCCCGGCCGGTCCCCCCGAGGAGCCGGTCGACCCCCCCGCGGTGCCGGCCGGCCCCTCCGGGGAGCCGGTTGCCGCGGGGCCGACCCACCGTGTCCAAGCGGCCGATGGCAGCTCCACGGGTTTCTCCACCAACATCTCCGGAGAAGCAAGGCTGTGACCGAGCCAGCACAGGGGGTGAGTACAGTAAATACAACGGGTGTCGGGGGGATGTGGTGGGTGAGGGTGTTGTGGTAGAGGAAAGGGAGGTGGGAGGTAAAGGGGAAGAGGAGGGTGGTGTAAGTAGAAAACAGGTGGAGGAGAAGACAGGTGGAGAAAAGAGTTCTGAGCAGGATGGAGGGGACAGTCTAAGAAAAGGAGGAGAAGCAGGTGAAGGCAGGATGGCGTGGCGTGAACTGGTGGAAGAGGAGATGGAGGAAGAAGCTGTCAAATCAAAGAAAACAGCAAAACGCAGAAGGTCGACCAGGAGCATTTTAAATGAAGCACAGAGTAGCAGAGTACAAATGGAGAGTGATGTGAGTGAGTGTGAGTGTGTGTCTGATAGCAGCGACGTTCCGCTTTTTAACAGAAGTCAAAAAAAGAAAATGCTGACAGTAGATACATTTAAATCCTTTTTACATCTCACAAAAAATCCACTCAAACTTGAGGACCACTTCCCAGATCTCGGTCTTTTTATTTCCTCGGCCAGACTCCACCTCAGCCAGAGGGAGGAGTCTGGCCTCACAGACCAGGAAGTTTTTAGAATAAAAAAACTGGTGCTCAGAGCATAAAGACAATTAACTCCTAATGGAAAGGACAGCAATGTGTGTTTTAATTCATTTATTGTTTTCTGTTTTTGTTTCTAACATTTTAAACAACATGGATGTTTTTAAAGTTGGGGTTTTAAACGTGACAAGGGCAAGAGATCAAAAGAAAAGAACTTGTATTTATGAAACCATGAAAATTTAAAAAATGTATGTCATGTTTTTACAAGAAACGCACAGTGATTTTAATAATGAGTCTGACTGGAGGAGGGGGTGGGGAGGGGAGGCCCTTTTAAGTCACAACACTTCTCTGAGTGGAGGAGTTGGCTTCCTCTTCTCCATGGCTTTTAAACCAAACTCACTGGAGGTCAAACATGTGATCCCGGGGAGGCTTCTTTTAGCCAAAGCTCAGTTCAATCATTTTACTGCTGTTTTTATGAACGTCTATGAGCCAACAACCAGTGCAGAGAGGAAGCCGTTTTTACTGAAAATAAGTGAAGTTCTTAATGATTGTGCGATGGAGGATTTTATATTCTTGGGTGGGGATTTTAACTGCACTGAAGATGCGATTTTAGACCGCAACCACGCGGAGCCTCATCCGGCCTCTCAGCACGCCTTAAAGCAGCTGGTCCGCTCTCACGGCCTGGTGGACGTGTGGAGGAGGATGCACCCGGACTGCAGACAGTACACCTGGTCCCACATCAGAGAGAGTAGGGTCTCCTCAGCCAGGCTAGACAGAATGTATTGTTTTAAACATCACTTTAATATTTTTAAAAGCTGCGCCATCATGCCAGCTGGTTTTAGTGATCATTCTCTGCTTTTATGTCAGGTTTTTGTCAGGAATGTTTTACCGAGGAGCGCGTATTGGCATTTTAATTCTGTTTTAACATTCGATAAGAATTTTAAAGATGTCTTTACGTATTTCTGGGGTGTTTTTAGACAGAGGAAGGGCAATTTTAGCAGTCTTAGACAGTGGTGGGACCATGGCAAGACAAAAAAAAACATTTAAGTGAGTCCACCGGAAATCAAGGTTATATTGAAAGCCTCAAAGAAATAAATATGGCTTTAGCCGACCTGCTAGAAAGTAAAGTACAGGGCGCGTTGGTCAGGTTCCAGAGCATAAGTGAAATGGATGCTCCAACCAGCTACTTCTTCCGTCTGGAGAAAAAGAACGGGCAGAGGAGAGTAATCCACACACTGCTCTCGGACACAGGGCAAGAGCTAGTGGAACCGCGCCAGATAAGAGAGCGGGCTGTGAGTTTTTATCAAGCACTGTACTCGTCTGAGGAAGAACAGACAAGCACAGAGGAGTTCTGTAAAGTGCTACCTCAGATCTCGGAAGAGTCCAACTCACAGCTAGCAAGTGTCCATTTTGCAACCTGCGTGAGACTATTTATCACGTTTTTACTGGGTGCAAGAGAATAAAAAGTTTCTTAGCACTTTTAACTGCGTTTTTTTAGTGATTTTAACGTCATTTTTACTGAGAAGGTTTTTATCATGGGAGCTGCCTACAACAAAACAAGTAAAGATAAGTGGCAGCTCCTGAACCACCTCTCAGGCGAGGCAAAGATTTACATTAGTCGAAAAAATAGGGTAGAGAACAGAGACGGGCAGGAAGCGACGGCAGTGTGGCAGGTAAACCTCCAGGCCAGACTCCGACTCAAGTTCAGTTTTTATACACTGGTATCTGATCTCAGTCTTTTAAAAGAATTTGGTATTTCAATGACATACTCTGCACCGTCACCAACAATGAGCTGTCCTTTCCACACTTTTTAACAGACTGAGTTTTTTTTAACATCAGCACTTTTTGTTTATTTATCGAATAATACTGTAAGCAAGTGTTTTGTAAAATGAAGAATATGTAAATAAAGTGTTTGTGAAAAATCAAAAAAAAAATCTCTCTCTCTCTCAGACTTTACATTGAAGTACTAGCGAATTGCGTCACTTCCTTCCTGTTCCTGTTCCAGCTCACAGGAATCAGGACAAACAAGTTCAAGAAACGCAACCAAAAATACCCAGCAAGGACACACACACACACACACACACACACACACACACACACACACACACACACACACACACACACACACACACACACACACACACACACACACACACACACACACACACACACACACACACACACACAGGTGACTGTAACGTATGATTGTGAACACACGTTCTGTTATTAAACACTTGATGAACAGATGAAGATAAAAAGTGAAACTGTGAGTTAACTCTGTTCATTAGTCCTTTGAAGGCTCTTTGATCCAAACCTGCTGTTCACATCTGTCTCTGGGATCCGATCACATGACGTCTGTCACCAGGTGTGAACTGACAAACTTAGAGTCATGTGATCAGCAGACGGATGTTAACAGCAGGTGTGAGAGTGAGACAGTAAAACTTTCAGAAAGTTGTGTTCACACTCACCTGCTCACTTTCCTTCCTTCTGCTCGTCCAGGTGAAAATGGAGTCTGACCGCTCCCTGTTCTCAGGCTCCTCCTCCCTGTTGAACCAGTTCACACTTGAAACCTCAGTGTTCAACTGGGTGTTCACAGTTATGTTCATACCCATGAAACTGGTTCACAGTTCATGTTTTATTGTGCTGTTATGATGTCGATGACAAACTTAGGATCATGTCTTTAGTTAATAATGGACGGTGTGGGGTAATGAATCCAGATCTTCACTTTCACACTGAGTCCTGACTGGGAGCGTCTCCTGGGACTGAGCCGTACAATGTGATTCTTCATGATGTTTAAATGAGCCTCATAAACTCTGGAATCAAACCAACACTCAGTTACTTCATGTGCTGAGCGATCAGCAGACAGATGTTAACACCAGGTGTGACCCCACTTTATGATTGACATCTTGCACCGTCCAATGGATTCAGGGGGGCGTGCCATCAAGCTCTCAGTCAGGCTCCACCTCCTTCACAACCAACCTGTGACGTCACGTTGGGTCGATACTTGAGTTCAACTTTATTGTTGAAATCTCCTTCAGAACATTTTACAAACTCCATCACACACGAGGTCACAACAGAGAAATTAATTCACATGTTACAGATTAAAGTGATTTTCTCTCCGTCAGGTTCTTATGTTTTCCTTCGTCTTCCTGACGTTGATCATCACCTTCCTCAAAGTCCTCTGCGCCGCCCTGACAGTTTCCGGATCCTATCGGTCCTCGGCCAGAAACGCCCTGAACACCATCCTGCTGCACGGAGTCCAGCTGTTCATCTGCACGCTGTCGTTCCTCTCGCCCTTCATCAACATGGCTCCAGTCACCACGTGGCCCAACGACCGCACCACCATCCTCTTCGTCACCTTCCTGTTCACCAATGTGCTGCCACGTCTGCTCAGTCCGCTCATCTACGGCGTCAGAGACAAGAAGTTCAACGGCCTCATCAGACGACTCTTCTGCTGTCGGTGTTGCAACACTGGAGGAAACAAGGTGGTGGAACCTCGGAGAAGATCCAAACAGGTTCTACGGTGAACGACCTTAAAGATGGTTTTAAAATGTCGTACTTGCTCTGATGATGTCAAAACCTCATGTTTCTTTCAAAGGTCAAAAGACACATTTGTTTTTTTCAGGGACTAATGTGTCAGATTTAGTGACATCTAGTGGTGAAGATGCAGATGACAGGAAAATGAAGATCCGTTCTCTCACTCCACTTCAAACATGTAGAAGAAACTTTGAGACTTCAGATCAAAGAGTTTAAATAAAGATGGCTGACTCGTCACTTTCACTGTAACAACATCATGTTAAACAAAAGATAAATGACTTTGATCTGCTGGTTCTGCAGCTTGAAGACATTTCCATTAAAGAGGTGAAGATCTACACTGAGATGTAAAACCAATGTCTGGCCACTAGGTGGCGCCCTCCTCACAGACATGGCTGTGAAATGTGAAATGAGGGGCAGTTGTAAAGTATTTTAATTTTTCAAATCAAGAGTTGTTCTTTTAAATTGATTCACAAAAATATTTTTTGACATATAAAATGAAACGGAAAAAAACAATGTTCAAATAAAAATAACAAAACTTCATTCTACAGATTTTGTTGTGATTTTAAATCAATGTTTGTCTGTGTGTGTGTGTCTGTGAAGATGTCAATAGAATTGAAATCATACCAAATGCAGGAGGGTGGGGGCAGGAGCAGCTACGGCCTTCACACAACGACTTATAATAGCCGTTGCTGCTCGGTGTTAATCTTGAGGTTAGTTAGAATGTGTATGCGTCACATCGCTGGTCAGTCGCACAAACTGTTTGATAAGAGGTCTGATAAGGCTCCTCTCATATATTAATATTATTAATTTAATAATGTGCTCAATGAAATGGTTGAAACTGGCTGAATAAATCGAGTGATTGACTGAAATTTGAATCAAAAAATAATAGAGGCTTCCTGAGGTCACCTGTCAGGAAAGACAAGGTAAAGTCCGAGAGAGAGAGAGAGAGAGAGAGAGAGAGAGAGAGAGAGAGAGAGAGAGAGAGAGATAGAGAGAGAGAGGTGTTAAACGTTAACCTAAACCTGAATCTAATCTAAACCTGAACCTTAAAGTAACAAAACACTAAACAGAAGCTGAAGCTACTGAGCTGATGAGCGTCTTGTGAACGAGAAGCAGATTATATCAGATTAATCTTCTTTCTGCTCCTTTTCATTCAGGATTAGAGGTTTTGTGTTTTGCATTGAAATGTTTTTGTTTGGTGAATGAATGAAATCCACTGATAAAGAATCAAAAATAAATGTATTGATCTGCTGTCAGGCTGTTTATATTGAGACATAGTGATCAGATGTAGAATTTCATTATGAGCACAAGCTTTGCCTTATAAGTATAAAGTATATCTCATAAATGTGTTGGATGGAATTCTAACGGATCCTTTGGACGACGTGTTGTTCACACTTTGTGTTTGGTCACCGTGACAACAGCCTGGTGCACAGCTCCATGAAGAGATGATGGTCTCACTCTGCTGCAGAGGAAGTGGACCTCAGAGCTTCAACATCTGCTGGACAGATGTAAGAGCAGCGTGTTCATGAACATGGCGTCACAGTCACATGTTACACTGACACACGTGTGTTGAGGATCATCACAAAGTCACATGATGACCTCTCTACACAGTGAGAACTGGAGCCTGTCAGGAACTGACCCTGTCAAACATTTCTGATCCTGAAGTCACAAAGAACTGAGACGGGCTTGAACATGAAGTGAAATCATCATGTTGAGACAAGTGTCTCCACAAAATAACACAAACTGTCCAACACAACAGGCCCAAAATGTCCCCTGTCTTCAGGACATCATCTCTCAGACACTTTCTGTCCCTTGTCTCTGCTGTGGACCTCCCATCATCAGTTAATTCTAAGCATGCTGCTGTTCCCAGAGGCCTGCTACAGTCTCCCCCTGGTGGTTGTTCTGAGGTGGTGGTCGAGAATGTACAACAAGAATCTTCATCTACGTTTGTATAAAACGTCCTCAGGTCAGTTTTCTATTAAATATGGTAAAATGTTTATTAAACAGTTTCCTCAGAGATTTAAAGATGCTCTGCTCTTCATCGACTCTTCTACATACTGTAAATGTCTCATTCACTTTTCTTCTGGTTGTTTCCATTATGTCAAACTGGTGATTTTGTTCTTTTACCTGCACCAAGGACGAGATGTTTCCACCTGTTTGTTAGAAGAGGAAAGAAAAGCAGAGTCATGATTCCAGTGAAGTCGGTGGAAGGATGTCTATTGAGCATTAAAGCAGAGACAAGTAGAAACAGAACTTTTCTCTCTGAGATGTTTTTCTTTCTCGTTACATTTCATTTAATTTAGCTGACGCTTTTATCCAAAGCGACTTACAATAAGTGCATTTAACCCCAGGGATACAAACCCAGAACAAAAAGAATCAAGAAAGTACAATTTCTTCAAAAATAAAGCAAAAGTACAAAGTGCTATAAGTAAGTGCAATTTAAGTGCTTGTAAATTGTTATATAAATATATTATTTTTTTGTGGTTTCTCACAGAGGAAAAGATCCATGTGTTTGACTCATATACTGAATATAAAGGCTTTGACTGGGATGTGCTGCTGTTATACTACAGCGCCACCTGTGGGTCAAAAGTAGAAAAGCCACCACCACTCTGCACCTGATGCAGAAATGAAAACGTTCCATTTTTAAATCCAGAGTTTTGATCTTTTGTGTCAAAGACAAAACTCTGATTTTAAACTCAAAGTGATTTCAATTAGTTTAACTTTGTGTGGATCTAAATCAATTCGTGACGTGAATCCAGGAACTTTAAGATCATAAACAAACATATACACAGAATGTGGTTCGACACACATGGAGACAAACTGAGGGACAAAGGTGGAAAATAATAAAGACAAATTTAAATACACTGTATGTGATATTTTATAGAGGGTTTATATATTCTGCTTGTGTTGTGTCATTTCAATAAACACGATCTTCATCTGAATAAACACAATCGGGGCAAGAAGGTTGCTGGTTTGAATCCGGTTCAGATGGGGTCTTCCTGTGTGGACTCTGCATGTTCTCCACGTGTTTTCTCCAGGTGCTCCGGCTTCATCTCACAAACACATGCAGATTAGGGGTTGTGTAGATTGGAGACTACACACAAGCTGCAGCTGCTTCAGCCTCTGGATCCTCAGGACACAGCTCAGCCTCCGTCCACACACACTGTCCTCTTCACACTCAGTCCCACAAAGACCTCCCCTCCCACCTGTTGAGAGAAGAAGACATCAGTGTCACAGAGACTCACTTCATCAGCTGTGAGTCAGTGATGCAGCACATCCAGTAGAAAGGGCAGCAGGGACTTCAGTCCTGTTCAGAGGTGGAGCAGCTTCCTCTCTGCTTCATGTTCACGTGTTGGAATGAACACGCTAAGAGCTCAGTGTGTGTCCTCTGCATGTCAAAGTGCAGAGTGGACACCTGAGAGGTGGATTTACTGCTGTTACAGGTGAAGACATGTTTCACTGTGTGTTGATGAACATCTGCTTCTGACAAACTGGGACCAGATGAGACAGATGGACCTCAGCAGAGGTTCTGCTTTGTATAAAGAGCTCCTGGTTACCATGGTGATGAGGAGAGGCTTCAGTCCCATTGATCTCAGAGCTGTGACAAAGATCCACCTGATCAGTTCTTCACTGATGAAGTGAGAGGACAAACTGTCTCAGATCAGATGAAGACGACACCGTCTCTGTCCCTCGTGTGAGGCTGTCAGCTGTGGTCCAGCTTCACTTCCTGTTCACATGAAAACAACAACAACTGTCGTCTTCACGTCAACTCAATCACATGATCCCAAGCAGCTTGTGGCTCGTCTGATTGGCCGACTGTTGTCTCTCTGTGTCTCTGTCCAATCCTGACGTCTGTCCTCATTATCCTCTCACAGCTTTACTGAGGAAACACTGAGGCCTGAACTACGAAGACACTCCAACATGTCCAGGAGATCTTTCTGAGATTCAGCTCAACTGAACCTGACAGACACAGTCAGGCTAAGTGGTCACATGACGCTGGTTATCAACTCGTTAAGTTAACTCAGGTTTTCCTCATTGAGATCTGAACGTGCACTTAAAAGGGGCGGGGTCTACTGTGTATGACCAATCACAAACTTGGACAGTTTGACTGACAGCAGAGCCTCATATTTCACAACCAAGATCAAACTGTTCTATAATAAAAATCAGAGGAGAACAAACACATGATCCAGAATAAAAGAAACTCAGTCACAGCTGCTAAATGAAGGAAGAACAGCTGGTAAAACATCTGAGATTGTGTCAATGTGTAAGTTACAGCGCCCCCTGGTGGCATCTGGTACAATATATTACGTGATAACGTGTGTGAACGAGATAAATAACTCGAGGCCACGAGATCTGAATCTGTTTACTAACAAGACGAGTGGAAGAGAAGAAGAGACAGACTGTCTCAGTGTCTCTGAGGAAACTCACTGTCTCTGAGTACACACACTGTCTCTGAGGACACACACTGTCTCACTGACTGAGGACACACACTGTCTCACTGTCTCTGAGGACTCACACTGTCTCACTGACTGAGGACACACACTGTCTCACTGACTCTGAGGACACACACTGTCTCACTGACTCTGAGGACACACACTTTCTTTGATGACAAAAACTGACTCTGAGGACACACCCTGTCTCACTGACTGAGGACACACACTGTCTCACTGTCCCTGAGGACACACACATGGACCTGTCTCCAGGAAGCTGACTGAGATCCTCTGGTGTTTTGGGGACAGGATGAGTCTGGAGACATTGAGATGTTCTGGATGAGATAGAGATCAACTGAACCAACCAGACGTTGATTTAAACTTCCCTTATCCGTCCCTTTAAGGAGAGTGTGCACCACAGTGTAGAGTCACTGTGGTCAGTGGGCGGAGCTTTGATACGGGTTGATCTCCAACTTAACCTGGAGCAGGTTAGCCGTTCATCAGAAGTTACCATGGTGATTTACCTTGTTAAAAAATGGACGAGCTTCGTGGGACTGAAAAAACTAAACCTGAAGTTAACCTGATAACCACAGATCCTGCTTGTTGGCACAGACCCTGGATCTGTGATACTGACTGTGTTTAGTAAAATACTAATGAAAGCAGCGTGGACTGACTCCAACCATCTACTGACCTCAGAGTCTCCAGTCGACAGGTTGGACTCTGCTGTAGATCAAGCAGCTCCTTCACTCCTGAGTCTTGCAGGTTGTTGTTAGACAGATCCAGTTCTCTCAGATGAGAAGGGTTTGACCTCAGAGCTGAAGCCAGAGAAGAACAGCTGATCTCTGACAGTCTGCATCTCCACAACCTGGATAAAGAATAAAACTTAACTGTAAATTAAACTGAGTTCATGTGTGAAAATAACAGACACATATACATGTCAGCAGAGACTCATAACATGGAAGATAAATATGTAATCAAACATGTTGGACTAAAAACGAGTCCTGATTCAGTAAAAATACAGTTTAAGAAATCCAGAACTACACTCAGTGTTTTAACAAGTAGCTGAATATTTAAAATGTCACAGATTAATTAATGAATGGATTCAAGTTATGTATGAAGAGGAATTATGTTAAATTAGAATTAAATGAGTTCACTTGTGTATAAATGCTGTTTTATAGATATGAGATCTACAAAAGTCAGTCAGTGAACTGACCACAGAGTCTCCAGTCGACAGGTTGGACTCTGTAGAAAACCACACAGCTCCTTCACTCCTGAGTCCTGCAGCCTGTTGTCACTCAGATCCAGGTTTCTCAGATGAGAGGGGTTTGACCTCAGAGCTGAAGCCAGAGAAGAACAGCTGATCTCTGACAGTCTGCATCTCCACAACCTGGATAAAGAATAAAACTTAACTGTAAATTAAACTGAGTTCATGTGTGAAAATAACAGACACATATACATGTCAGCAGAGACTCATAACATGGAAGATAAATATGTAATCAAACATGTTGGACTAAAAACGAGTCCTGATTCAGTAAAAATACAGTTTAAGAAATCCAGAACTACACTCAGTGTTTTAACAAGTAGCTGAATATTTAAAATGTCACAGATTAATTAATGAATGGATTCAAGTTATGTATGAAGAGGAATTATGTTAAATTAGAATTAAATGAGTTCACTTGTGTATAAATGCTGTTTTATAGATATGAGATCTACAAAAGTCAGTCAGTGAACTGACCACAGAGTCTCCAGTCGACAGGTTGGACTCTGTAGAAAACCACACAGCTCCTTCACTCCTGAGTCCTGCAGCCTGTTGTCACTCAGATCCAGGTTTCTCAGATGAGAGGGGTTTGACCTCAGAGCTGAAGCCAGAGAAGAACAGCTGATCTCTGACAGTCTGCATCTCCACAACCTGGATAAAGAATATAACTTAACTGTAAATTAAACAGAGTTCCTGTGTGAAAATAAAAGACTTTGACTAAACATCACTGTCTCTGTTTTCAGACCTGAAGTCTGAGTCAAGTTGTTCTGGACATTTTCTGGAACTTTTCCTGCAGCCTCCTAATAAAGTTTCTGAGTGAGTCCATGTGAGAATAGAGCAGGTGAATGTCCAGAGGATTCACAGAGAGCGAGTGGACGTGTTGATGAGGTTTCTAACACGTGACGGACGTGAAACTGGAAAAACACAAATATCTCAGGATGAAGAAGAGGAGCCGTACACGTAGAAGACGAAGACGTCAACTTGGAAACACAAGGAGATTCCAGATCTTTTGGTGATGAGGGCCGACGCTGGTGTGGATGAGCTGTAAACAATAACACTGATCTTTCAACAGCAGGATTTATACGTCATGGCCGGCCTCCTGCTGCTCCACCCGTTCTTCATATGTGAAAGTCAAACTCCAGAAAATGTCCAGAAACTATTTTACAGAGTTCATGACTGAAAACAGCTTGAAAGTCCTCGTGTCCTCGGGGTTCAGTTGTTTTAATATGTAACTTCACCACTAGATGTCTCTAAATATCCTGCTGGACATGTTCAGGAGTCGTACACGTGAACAAGTGGACTACGTTCACATGTACGACACCTGGAGACGTCAATAACTCCTTCAAAGGGAACATGTAACTTAACATAACTTAACGCAACCATGGTTATCATGGATATATGTGTTTTGGCTCCGCCCCTCGTCTGAATTTTCCCACATGTTCCTGTTGCTGTGAACGATTCGGACCCGGACAATCTCCTGCTGCTGCCTCAGCTCCAGAAAATGTCCGACCCACTTGTCAGAACATGTTCCACAGTTGATGTGTGAAAGGGGGAGCAGTTCTATGATCATGTTTTCTTGAAGTGGCGATGATCTGAGCAGCAGTTGGACCAGTTGAAAGTGGTGCAGGGAGCCTGAGGAACACGTGTGTACAGGGCGGGACAGAGATCTAGTGGTGAAAAGATAAAGGCATGGACGACCCTGTGTAAGTCCTGAAACCAGAGGAAGGGTTTCATGTTGGAAATGAACTCAAAGTGGAAGAAACAGGGCTGAAGAACTTGGTCCTAAAAATAAAAGGAATCAAATATAATCAACTTGGACTCTGGACCCTGAGCCCAGTCCCAGACCACCAACGCAGCACGCTGTCATGTGGTCAGTCCACAGGACCACCGGGACCAGTCCTGGTTAGCTTCCACAGAAACATTACATGGACACATTGTCCATCATTGGATTGTTTCCCTGTCAGAAAAACTTCAGTCACATTGAGCCTGACTCGGTCCTCAGCGCTCATTCTACAAACATCTCTCAGCTCAGTATCAGTGTTCACTGTTCGGAACACATGTTCTGACCTTTGACCTTAAAGCTCCAGCGTGGAAGATTCAGGTGAAAGGATCCATTGTTAGAAACTGAAGAGAAAAGAATCCTAGGGATGTTTTCACTAGTTGCATCTGAATTGTACCAGTTGTTGTTTCCTTTATTTTAGAATGAGACATTTATATTTAAATACTGTATATTTACATACTTTATAAATAAATACTATATATTTACATACTTTATATTTACAGACTTTAGAATTAAATACTTTATATTATATTCAGACTGAACCTTTAACATTAAAATATGATGTCTGACCTCAGAGTCGCCAGTCGACAGGTTGGACTCTGTAGAAAACCACACAGCTCCTTCACTGCTGAGTCCTGCAGGTTGTTGTCAGTCAGATCCAGTTCTCTCAGATGAGAGGGGTTTGACCTCAGAGCTGAAGCCAGAGAAGAACAGCTGATCTTTGACAGTCTGCAGCTCTTCAACCTGGATAAAGAATCAAACTTAACTGTTATTTAAACTGAGTTCAGGTGTGAAAATAAAAGACTTTGACTAAACATCACTGTCTCTGTTTTCAGACCTGAAGTCTGAGTCAAGTTGTTCTTGACATTTTCTGGAACTTTTCCTGCAGCCTCCTAATAAAGTTTCTGAGTGAGTCCATGTGAGAATAGAGCAGGTGAATGTCCAGAGGATTCACAGAGAGCGAGTGGACGTGTTGATGAGGTTTCTAACACGTGACGGACGTGAAACTGGAAGAACACAAATATCTCAGGATGAAGAAGAGGAGCCGTACACGTAGAAGACGAAGACGTAAACGTGGAAACACGTGGAGATTCCAGATCTTTTGGTGATGAGGGCCGACGCTGGTGTGGATGAGCTGTAAACAACAACACTGATCTTTCTACAGCAGGATTTATACGTCATGTCTGGCCTCCTGCTGCTCCACCCGTTCTTCATATGTGAAAGTCAAACTCCAGAAAATGTCCAGACACTATTTTACAGAGTTCATGACTGAAAACAGCTTGAAAGTCCTCGTGTCCTCGGGGTTCAGTTGTTTGTAATATGTAACTTCACCACTAGATGTCTCTAAATATCTTGCTGGATATGTTCAGGAGTCGTACACGTGAACAAGTCGACTACGTTCACATGTCAGACACCTGGAGACGTCACTAACTCCTACACAGTGAACCTGTAACTTAACATGACTTAACAAAACCATGGTTGTCATGGAGATATGTGTTTTGGCTCCGTCCCTCGTCTGAATGTTCTCACATGTTCCTGTTGCTGTGAACGAGTCGGACCCGGACAATCTCCTGCTGCTGCTTCAGATCCAGAAAATGTCCGACCCACTTGTCAGAACATGTTACACAGCTGATGTGTGAAAGGGAGAGCAGTTCTATGATCATGTTTTCTTGAAGTGGCGATGATCTGAGCAGCAGTTTGACCAGTTGAAAGTGGTGCAGGGAGCCTGAGGAACACGTGTGTACAGGGCGGGACAGAGATCTAGTGGTGAAAAGATAAAGGCATGGACGACCCCGTGTAAGTCCTGAAACCAGAGGAAGGGTTTCATGCTTGAAATTAACCCAAAGTGGAAGAAACAGTGCTAAAGAAATTGGTCATAAAAATAAAAGGAATCAAATATAATCCACTTGGACTCTGGACCCTGAGCCCAGTCCCAGAACACCGACGCAGCACGCTGTCATGTGGTCAGTCCACAGGACCACCGGGACATGTCCTGGTTAGCTTCCACAGAAATATTACATGTACACATTGTCCAGCATTGGATTGTTTCTCTGTCAGTGAGACTTCAGTCACATTGAGCCTGACTCGGTCCTCAGCGCTCATTCTACAAACATCTCTCAGCTCAGTATCAGTGTTCACTGTTAGGAACACATGTTCTGACCTTTGACCTTAAAGCTCCAGTGTGGAAGATTCAGGTGAAAGGATCCATTGTTAGAAACTGAATAGAAAAGAATCCTAGATATGTTTTCCCTAGTTTCATCTGAATTGGACCAGTTGCTGTTTTCTTTACTTTAGAATGAGACATTTATATTTAAATATTTCACATTTGAATACTGTATATTTACATACTTTATGAATAAATACTTTATATTTACATACTTTATATTTACAGACTTGAGAATTAAATAATTTATATTATATTTAGAGTGAACCTTTAACAACAAAATATGGTGTCTGACCTCAGATTCTCCAGTCGACAGGTTGGACTCTGTAGAAAACCACACAGCTCCGTCACTGCTGAGTCCTTCAGGTTGTTTCCTCTAAGATCCAGTTGTCTCAGATGAGAGGGGTTTGACCTCAGAGCTGAAGCCAGAGAAGAACAGCTGATCTCTGACAGTCTGCAGTTCCTCAACCTGGATAAAGAATAAAACTTAACTGTAAATTGAACTGAGTTCATGTGTGAAAATAACAGACACATATTCATGTCAGCAGAGACTCATAACACGGAAGATAAATATGTAATCAAACATGTTGAACTAAAAACGAGTCCTGATTTAGTAAAAATACAGTTTAGGAAATCCAGAACTACACTCAGTGTTTTAACAAGTATCTGAATATTTAAAATGTCACAGATTCATTAATGAATGGATTCAAGTTATGTATGAAGAGGAACTATGTTATATTAGAATTAAATGAGTTCACTTGTGTATAAATGCTGTTTTAAAGATATGAGATCTACAAAAGTTAGTCAGTGGACTGACCTCAGAGTCTCCAGTCGACAGGTTGGACTCTGTAGAAAACCACACAGCTCCGTCACTCCTGAGTCCTGCAGGTTGTTGTCATTCAGATCCAGTTCTCTCAGATGAGAGGGGTTTGACCTCAGAGCTGAAGCCAGTGAAGAACAGCTGATCTCTGACAGTCTGCAGCTACACAACCTGGATAAAGAATCAAACTTAACTGTTAATTAAACTGAGTTCAGGTGTGAAAATAAATGACTTTAACTAAACATCACTGTCTCTGTTTTCAGACCTGAAGTCTGAGTCAAGTTGTTCTTGACATTTTCTGGAACTTTTCCTGCAGCCTCCTAATAAAGTTTCTGAGTGAGTCCATGTGAGAATAGAGCAGGTGAATGTCCAGAGGATTCACAGAGAGCGAGTGGACGTGTTGATGAGGTTTCTAACACGTGACGGACGTGAAACTGGAAGAACACAAATATCTCAGGATGAGGAAGAGGAGACGTACACGTAGAAGACGAAGACGTAAACGTGGAAACACGTGGAGATTCCAGATCTTTTAGTGATGAGGGTCGACGCCGGTGTGGATGAGCTGTAAACAACAACACTGATCTTTCTACAGCAGGATTTATACGTCATGTCTGGCCTCCTGCTGCTCCACCCGTTCTTCATATGTGAAAGTCAAACTCCAGAAAATGTCCAGACACTATTTTACAGAGTTCATGACTGAAAACAGCTTGAAAGTCCTCGTGTCCTCGGGGTTCAGTTGTTTGTAATATGTAACTTCACCACTAGATGTCTCTAAATATCTTGCTGGATATGTTCAGGAGTCGTACACGTGAACAAGTCGACTACGTTCACATGTACGACACCTGGAGACGTCACTAACTCCTACACAGTGAACCTGTAACTTAACATGACTTAACAAAACCATGGTTGTCATGGAGATATGTGTTTTGGCTCCGTCCCTCGTCTGAATGTTCTCACATGTTCCTGTTGCTGTGAACGAGTCGGACCCGGACAATCTCCTGCTGCTGCTTCAGATCCAGAAAATGTCCGACCCACTTGTCAGAACATGTTACACAGCTGATGTGTGAAAGGGAGAGCAGTTCTATGATCATGTTTTCTTGAAGTGGCGATGATCTGAGCAGCAGTTTGACCAGTTGAAAGTGGTGCAGGGAGCCTGAGGAACACGTGTGTACAGGGCGGGACAGAGATCTAGTGGTGAAAAGATAAAGGCATGGACGACCCCACGTAAGTCCTGAAACCAGAGGAAGGGTTTCATGTTGGAAATGAACCCAAAGTGGAAGAAACAGGGCTGAAGAACTTGGTCCTAAAAATAAAAGGAACCAAATATAATCAACTTGGACTCTGGACCCTGAGCCCAGTCCCAGAACACCAACGCAGCACGCTGTCATGTGGTCAGTCCACAGGACCACCGGGACAAGTCCTGGTTAGCTTCCACAGAAACATTACATGGACACATTGTCCAGCATTGGATTGTTTCTCTGTCAGTAGAACTTCAGTCACATTGAGCCTGACTCGCTCCTCAGCGCTCATTCTACAAACATCTCTCAGCTCAGGATCAGTGTTCACTGTTAGGAACACATGTTCTGACCTTTGACCTTAAAGCTCCAGTGTGGAAGATTCAGGTGAAAGGATCCATTGTTAGAAACTGAAGAGAAAAGAATCCTAGAGATGTTTTCCCTAGTTTCATCTGATTTGGACCAGTTGATGTTTTCTTTACTTTAGAATGAGACATTTATATTTAAATATTTCACATTTAAATACTGTATATTTACCTACTTTATGAATAAATACTATATATTTACATACTTTATATTTGCAGACTTGAGAATTAAATAATTTATATTATATTTAGAGTGAACCTTTAACAACAAAATATGATGTCTGACATCAGTTTCTCCAGTCGACAGGTTGGACTCTGTAGAAAACCACATAGCTCCTTCACTGCTGAGTCCTGCAGGTTGTTGTGTCTCAGATCCAGTTCTCTCAGATGAGAGGGGTTTGACCTCAGAGCTGAAGCCAGAGAAGAACAGCTGATCTCTGAGAGTCTGCAGTTCCTCAACCTGGATAAAGAATAAAACTTAACTGTAAATTAAACTGAGTTCATGTGTGAAAATAACAGACACATATACATGTCAGCAGAGACTCATAACACGGAAGATAAATATGTAATCAAACATGTTGGACTAAAAACGAGTCCTGATTCAGTAAAAATACAGTTTAGGAAATCCAGAACTACACTCAGTGTTTTAACAAGTAGCTGAATATTTAAAATGTCACAGATTCATTAATGAATGGATTCAAGTTATGTATGAAGAGGAATTATGTTAAATTAGAATTAAATGAGTTCACTTGTGTATAAATGCTGTTTTATAGATATGAGATCTACAAAAGTCAGTCAGTGAACTGACCTCAGAGTCTCCAGTTGACAGGTTGGACTCTGTAGAAAACCACACAGCTCCGTCACTCCTGAGTCCTGCAGGATGTTGTCACTCAGAAGCAGTTGTCTCAGATGAGAGGGGTTTGACCTTAGAGCTGAAGCCATAGAAGAACAGCTGATCTCTGACAGACTGCATCTCTCCAACCTGGATAAAGAATCAAACTTAACTGTTAATTAAACTGAGTTCAGGTGTGAAAATAAAAGACTTTGACTAAACATCACTGTCTCTGTTTTCAGACCTGAAGTCTGAGTCAAGTTGTTCTGGACATTTTCTGGAGCTTTTCCTGCAGCCTCCTAATAAAGTTTCTGAGAGAGTCCATGTGAGAATAGAGCAGGTGAATGTCCAGAGGATTCACAGAGAGCGAGTGGACGTGTTGATGAGGTTTCTAACACGTGACGGACGTGAAACTGGAAGAACACAAATATCTCAGGATGAAGAAGAGGAGCCGTACACGTAGAAGACGAAGACGTCAACTTGGAAACACGTGGAGATTCCAGAGCTTTTGGTGATGAGGGCCGACGCCGGTGTGGATGAGCTGTAAACAACAACACTGATCTTTCCACAGCAGGATTTATACGTCATGGCCTGCCTCCTGCTGCTCCATCCGTTCTTCATATGTGAAAGTCTAACTCCATAAAATGTCCAGAGACTATTTTACAGAGTTAATGACTGAGAACAGCTTAAAAGTCCTTGTGTCCACGGGGGTCAGTTGTTTGTAATATGTAACTTCACCACTAGATGTCTCTAAATATCTTGCTGGAAATGTTCAGGAGTCGTACACGTGAACAAGTGGACTACGTTCACATGTATGACACCTGGAGACGTCACTAACTCCTTCACAGTGAACCTGTAACTTTACATAACTTAACAAAACCATGGTTGTCATGGAGATATGTGTTTTGGCTTCGCCCCTCGTCTGAATGTTCCCACATGTTCCTGTTGCTGTGAACGAGTTGGACCCGGACAATCTCCTGCTGCTGCTTCAGATCCAGAAAATGTCCGACTCACTTGTCAGAACATGTTCCACAGTTGATGTGTGAAAGGGCGAGCAGTTCTATGATCATGTTTTCTTGAAGTGGTGATGATCTGAGCAGCAGTTTGACCAGTTGAAAGTGTTGCAGGGAGCCTGAGGAACACGTGTGTACAGGGCGGGACAGAGATATAGTGGTGAAAAGATAAAGGCATGGACGACCCCATGTAAGTCCTGAAACCAGAGGAAGGGTTTCATGTTGGAAATGAACCCAAAGTGGAAGAAACAGGGCTAAAGAACTTGGTCCCAAAAATAAAAGGAATCAAATATAATCCACGTGGACTCTGGACCCTGAGCCCGGTCCCAGAACACCAACACAGCACGCTGTCATGTGGTCAGTCCACAGGACCACCAGGACAAGTCCTGGTTAGCCTCCACAGAAACATTACATGTACACATTGTCCATCATTGGAGTGTTTCTCTGTCAGTAAAACTTCAGTCACATTGAGCCTGACTCGGTCCTCAGCGCTCATTCTACAAACATCTCTCAGCTCAGTATCAGTGTTCAGTGTTATGAACAAATGTTCTGACCTTTGACCTTAAAGCTCCAGTGTGGAAGATTCAGGTGAAAGGATCCATTGTTAGAAACTGAAGAGAAAAGAATCCTAGAGATGTTTTCCCTAGTTTCTTCTGAATTGGACCAGTTGCTGTTTTCTTTACTTTAGAATGTGACATTTATATTTAAATATTTCACATTTAAATACTGTATGTTTACATACTTTATGAATAAATACTATATATTTACATACTTTATATTTACAGACTTGAGAATTAAATAATTTATATTATATTTAGAGTGAACCTTTAACAACAAAATATGATGTCTGACCTCAGTTTCTCCAGTCGACAGGTTGGACTCTGTAGAAAACCACACAGCTCCTTCACTGCTGAGTCCTGCAGGTTGTTGTGGTTCAGATCCAGTTTTCTCAGATGAGAGGGGTTTGACCTCAGAGCTGAAGCCAGAGAAGAACAGCTGATCTCTGAGAGTCTGCAGTTCCTCAACCTGGATAAAGAATAAAACTTAACTGTAAATTAAACTGAGTTCATGTGTGAAAATAACAGACACATAAACATGTCAGCAGAGACTCATAACACGGAAGATAAATATGTAATCAAACATGTTGGACTAAAAACGAGTCCTGATTCAGTAAAAATACAGTTTAGGAAATCCAGAACTACACTCAGTGTTTTAACAAGTAGCTGAATATTTTAAATGTCACAGATTCATTAATGAATGGATTCAAGTTATGTATGAAGAGGAATTATATTAAATTAGAATTAAATGAGTTCACTTGTGTATAAATGCTGTTTTATAGATATGAGATCTACAAAAGTCAGTCAGTGAACTGACCACAGAGTCTCTAGTCGACAGGTTGGACTCTGTAGAAAACCACACAGCTCCTTCACTCCTGAGTCCTGCAGGTCGTTGTCACTCAGATGCAGGTTTCTCAGATGAGAGGGGTTTGACCTCAGAGCTGAAGCCAGAGAAGAACAGCTGATCTCTGACAGTCTGCAGCCCCACAACCTGGATAAAGAATCAAACTTAAATGTTAATTAAACTGAGTTCAGGTGTGAAAATAAAAGACTTTAACTAAACATCACTGTGTCTGTTTTCAGACCTGAAGTCTGAGTCAAGTTGTTCTGGACATTTTCTGGAACTTTTCCTGCAGCCTCCTAATAAAGTTTCTGAGTGAGTCCATGTGAGAATAGAGCAGGTGAATGTCCAGAGGATTCACAGAGAGCGAGTGGACGTGTTGATGAGGTTTCTAACACGTGACGGACGTGAAACTGGAAAAACACAAATATCTCAGGATGAAGAAGAGGAGCCGTACACGTAGAAGACGAAGACGTCAACTTGGAAACACGTGGAGATTCCAGAGCTTTTGGTGATGAAGGCCGACGCTGGTGTGGATGAGCTGTATACAATAACACTGATCTTTCCACAGCAGGATTTATGCGTCATGTCTGGCCTCCTGCTGCGCCACCCGTTCTTCATATGTGGAAGTCAAACTCCAGAAAATGTCCAGACACTATTTTAAAGAGTTCATGACTGAAAACAGCTTGAAAGTCCTCGTGTCCTCGGTGTTCAGTTGTTTGTAATATGTAAATTCACCACTAGATGTCTCTAATTATCTTGCTGGACATGTTCAGGAGTCGTACACGTGAACAAGTGGACTACGTTCACATGTACGAGACCTGGAGACGTCACTAACTCCTTCACAGTGAACCTGTAACTTAACATAACTTAACAAACCCATGGTTGTCATGGAGATATGTGTTTTGGCTCCGCCCCTCGTCTGAATGTTCCCACATGTTCCTGTTGCTGTGAACGAGTCGGATCCGGACAATCTCCTGCTGCTGCTTCAGCTCCAGAAAATGTCCGACCCACTTGTCAGAACATGTTCCACAGTTGATGTGTGAAAGGGCGAGTAGTTCTATGATCATGTTTTCTTGAAGTGGCGATGATCTGAGCAGCAGTTTGACCAGTTGAAAGTGGTGCAGGGAGCCTGAGGAACACGTGTGTACAGGGCGGGACAGAGATCTAGTGGTGAAAAGATATAGGCATGGACGACACCATGTAAGTCCTGAAACCCGAGGAAGGGTTTCATGTTGGAAATGAACCCAAAGTGGAAAAAACAGGGCTGAAGAACTTGGTCCTAAAAATAAAAGGAATCAAATATAATCAACTTGGACTCTGGACCCTGAGCCCAGTCCCAGAACACCAACGCAGCACGCTGTCATGTGGTCAGTCCACAGGACCACCGGGACAAGTCCTGGTCAGCTTCCACAGAAACATTACATGGACACATTGTCCAGCATTGGATTGTTTCCCTGTCAGTACAACTTCAGTCACATTGAGCCTGACTCGGTCCTCAGCGCTCATTCTACAAACATCTCTCAGCTCAGTATCAGTCTTCACTGTTAGGAACACATGTGCTGACCTTTGACCTTAAAGCTCCAGTGTGGAAGATTCAGGTGAAAGGATCCATTGTTAGAAACTGAAGAGAAAAGAAGCCTAGAGATGTTTTCACTAGTTTCATCTGAATTGTACCAGTTGTTCTTTTCTTTGTTTTAGAATGAGACATTTATATTTACCTACTTCATATTTAAATACTTTATATTTAAATACTGTATATTTACATACTTTATATTTACAGACTTTAGAATGAAATACTTTAGACTGAACCTTTAATATTAAAACATGATGTCTGACCACAGATTCTCCAGTCGACAGGTTGGATTCTGTAGAAAACCACACAGCTCCTTCACTGCTGAGTCCGGCAGGTTGTTGTTATTCAGATCCAGTGTTTTCAGATGAGAGGGGTTTGACCTCAGAGCTGAAGCCAGAGAAGAACAGCTGATCTCTGACAGACTGCAGTCCTCCAACCTGGATAAAGAAATATGAATATTAGAAAGTGTCCTCCTGTTGTTGTTGATCATCATCATGTCAACACAGACTCTCAACATGCTGCTGACCTCAGTCCAGTCTGTGACCTGAAGATAAATATCAGATCAGACATGTTGGACCATTGTTTCATTCATCACCTTCTTCTCTGGGTGTTGGTCACTGAGCAGGTTTGTGTAATTAAACACTGTTTAAAGTAGGGATGGCTCCTGACAGTCACGTCCTGTTTGTTTCTATACTTATCAACTGTCCAACATGTTTCAATAAGAATGTGTCTTATTTTGAAAACCTGAGGAGGACGAGTGCTCGGCCTCAGTCCACATGTTATTTACTGACACTTTCTCAGTGATCAGGAGCAGGTGAGTGCAGGTGAATGGAGTTATTGAGGTGGACGTGACTGACAGGCTGGGTGAGGGACAGATGACTGAGGGACATTGAGCAGAGCAGAACTGAGACCATTTAAATAAATAATGACCCAATAAGAAAGAAAGTCTGAAAAGTGAAGAAGGATTTAAGGACCTCAGAGTCTCCAGTCGACAGTTTGGACTCTCCAGTCCAGAACACAGCAGCTTCACTCCTGAATCCTGCAGCTTGTTGAGGCTCAGTTCCAGTTTTCTCAGATGTGAGGGGTCTGACTTCAGAGCTGAGGCCAGGACTTCACAGTGAGTCTCTGAGAGTCCACAACCACCGAGTCTGTAATTACAGAAAATATAAATTCTTTGACATTTTGACTCAAGGAAAAACTGATTAGATTTCAGTGGTCAAAGGTCAAAGGTTGCAGTGACCTCATATTATTGTGAAGTCAGTGTTTCTCATCAGTGATCGTCTCCTCACTCTGTGCTAGCTGTTTGCTCATATATATATATATATATATATATATATATATATATATATATATATATATATATATATATATACAGTATATACAATAATCTCCCTTGCACCCTACATGGTCGTATGTCTGAACCCTCAAACTCCATCACAATGAACACATTGGATTTCACTCTCCACATCTGATCTAGTTGTTCTCATATGTACATGTATACATAATAATAATTACTTTATTACACACACAACACACACACACACACACACACACACACACACACACACACACACACACACACACACACACACACACACACACACACACACACACACACACACACACACACACACACACACAGAGTATTTGAAGAACGACTAATCTCCACTGATTGAACATGTTATTGATCATGTCTGGACTCACCGAGCCTTCCTGCAGTTCCTCACAGCTGGGATCAGTCTCCATCGACCCTGGTGTGATGTGTTGAACTTCTTCAGGTCCAACTCATCCAGAACCTCCTCTGACATCTGCAGCATGTAGGCCAGAGCTGAGCAGTGGATCCCAGAGAGTTTCTCCTCTGATCTGTTCTCTGACGTCAGGAACTGTTTCATCTGCTGATGAACTGAGTGGTCGTTCATCTCAGTCAGACAGTGGAAGATGTTGATGCTTCTGTCAGGAGAAATGTCGTCACTCTTCATCTCCTTCAGGTTGTTGATGACTCTCTGGATGATCTCTGGATTGTTCTCTCTCCGACCCAGCAGGCCTCCTAAGACTCTCTGGTTGGACTCCAGACTGAGGCCGTGAAGGAAGCGAACAAACAGGTCCAGATGTCCATTTGTACTGGTGAGGGATTTCTCCATGGTTCTCTTCAGGAGGTCATCCAGGGACAAGGTACTCTGTGGGTTCATATATGTTCTAAAGAAGTTCTTGAGATATTCTATGACCCCATATGTTCCCAAGAAGAGGTTGAGTTCTTCTGTGTTCCTCTCGGTGTAACAGTGGAACATGTAGACTGCAGCCAGAAACTCCTGAACGCTCAGATGAACAAAGCAGTAGACTGATTTCTGGAAGATCACACACTCTCTTCTGAAGATCTCAGTACAAACTCCTGAGTACACCGAGACCTCTGTGACATTAAGACCACACAGTTCCAGGTCTTCTTGGTAGAACATGATGTTTCCTTCCTCCAGATGTTTAAGTGCCAGCCTCCCCAGCTTCAGGAGAACATCCCTGTCAGCCTCCGTCAGCTGCTGTGGACTCGTCTCATGTCCCTCACCGTACTTGATGTTCTTCTTCTTTGTCTGAACCAGCAGGAAGTGTGAGTACAGGTCAGTCAGGGTCTTGGGCAGCTCTCCTCTCTGGTCTGTGGTCAACATGTGCTCCAGAACTGTAGCACTGATCCAGCAGAAGACTGGGATTTGACACATGATGTGGAGGCTCCTGGACGTCTTGATGTGTGAGTTGATTCTGCTGCACAGCTCTTCATCACTGAATCTCCTCCTGAAGTACTCTTCCTTCTGGGTGTCAGTGAAGCCTCGTACTTCTGTGACCCTGTCAACACATGCAGGAGGGACCTGATTGGCCGCTGCAGGTCTGGTGGTTATCCAGACGAGAGCCGAGGGAAGCAGATTCCCCCGGATGAGGTTTGTCAGCAGCACGTTGACTGATGACCTCTGTGTGACCTCAGACACAAGCTCCCTGTGGTTGAAGTCCAGAGAAGGTCTGCTTTCATCCAGGCCGTCAAAGATGAACAAAGGTTTACAGACAGCGAGCGTCTCTGCCGTGAGCTTCTGTAACGCTGGATGGAAAACATGGAGCAGTGTGAGGAGACTGTGCTGCTGGTCCTGCACCAGGTTCAGCTCCCTGAACGAAAGCACAGTCAGCAGACCCACATCCTGGTTTTCTAAACCCTCTGCCCAGTCCAGAGTGAACTTCTGCACCGAGAAGGTTTTCCCAACGCCAGCGACGCCGTTGGTCAGGACGACTCTGATGCTGCTCTGCTGGTCAGTGGAGGCTTTAAAGATGTCGTGGCACCTGATGGGAGTGTCGTGGAGGATCTTCTTCTTGGAAGCAGTCTCAAGCTGCCTCACCTCATGTTGAGTATTAACCTCTTCACTCTGTCCCTCTGTGATGTAGAGCTCAGTGTAGATCCTGTTGAGGAGGGTTCTACTTCCTGTTTCATCACTTCCTTCAGTCACATGTTGACATCTCCTCCTCAGACTGAGCTTATGTTCATCTAAAACCTCCTGCAGACCAGGATCTGCTGAAAGACAAGAAACAATGTTAGAGACAGAGAATCTGAGAATCTGCTGATTGTTTTAATCAGATACAGAAAAACTACAGAAAAATAAAAGCTTTTTGACTTTGTGCTTTTATAATGATGTTAAATGTTGATGCTGTATGAAGGAACAAAATAAAACCACATGTGCTGTTGTCAGAAGTGAAGACATCAGCAGACACATGTACAGTGCTGCTCTGACCGGCTGTCTGAGCTCCAGCTCCTGTTCTGGATCTTTGTCCACACTGGGGACAGGAGGAGTCTCCTGGAGAACCAGACTGGTCCCAGTATGAGGTGATGCACTGTCTGCAGAACCAGTGTCCACAGCGGGTGGAGAGTGGATCCTTCAGGACGTCCTGACACGAAGCACAGCAGGACGACTGCTCCTCCTCAGAAACATGACTCCTCTTCCTCTCCCTGTGAAGACATTTCCTGATAACTCACATGTCACAGTCACAGGTTGTCATTACTTCTGTCAAGGAGGTTTTGTTTTCACCCAGTATGTTTGTGTGTTGGTTGGTTCGTTAGTGGGATTATAAAAAACGACAGAAGGAAGGTGGTGGTCTGTGAACCAGATCGAGGGGGGGGGGGGGTGGGGTGTCCTCTTTCACACACATGTTCAGAGGACTGATGAAATAAGTCTCTAGTGGATTTCAAAGTGGTTTCATAAGGAGCGTGTTGGTTCTTGGTGGAGGTCTGAGCTCTTTGAGTGATTCTGAGAGATTAGTCACCGACTTCAGTGAAGCTGTGTCCTAATGCAGGGGCCACACTAGAGGAAACTAGATCCTCTTCAGAGCAGGTCACAGTAGAAACAGTCTCTTACTCTGTGTGTGAGGGTCCAGGTTCATTACTGAAGTCTGGAGGCTCTTCTTTGGACCGGTCACTCTTCAGAGACAGACAGCTGGACCCTGGAGACTCTGCTCTCAGTCTGTGGTCCTGACCTCTGCAAACACAAACATGTTTTTATTCAGAACACATCATTCACTGGTTCATTCTCTGAGGATTCAGTTTGGAGCTTCACATGTTTGTAGCAGGTCTCTTACTTTGTGTGTGAGGGTCCAGGTTCATTACTGAAGTTTGTAGTTTCTCCCATGGACTGGTTACTCTTCAGAGACAGACAGCTGGACCCTGGGGACTCTGCTCTCAGTCTGTGGTCCTGACCTCTGCAAACACAAACATGGTTATATTCAGAACACATCATTCACTGGTTCATTCTCTGAGGATTCAGTTTGGAGCTTCACATGTTTGTAGCAGGTCTCTTACTTTGTGTGTGAGGGTCCAACTTGCTCTGAAGTGTCCTCGTCCATGTTGCACCGGGCCGGCTGCGGCTCGGTTGTGGTTCAGGCCACGCTGCTCTTCTAGACATCAAGGTCTGGTCTATTTCATTCTGGTTCTGCGCTCAGTTTACAGCAGAACACAGTGAAATTATCTTTCACACCAGTTTCAATGTTTATCTGTTGAAAACGTCACAAACACAAATATTTGCACTTCCTGTAGCCGACCCATTTCCAAATAAAAGCACTGCAGCTTTTCTGTCGACTGAATCAATTCATTTATTTGTAAATGTTTTTATTGTGAAATAGATTCAGTGCTTCATAGTTTGTAATTCTGGTATTTATTTGAGTACACAGGAGCACTTATATACAAGGAAATACAGTGATCACATCAGAAACCTCAGGAAGGCTGTAGTTACATTAAAAGTAAAAAAATCTTCAGGTGAAGGACAATAGTCTCTCTCTCTCTCTCTCTCTCTCTCTGCATGCTGGGAGGGTGGTGCATGAGCGAGTGTCGGAGCGAGGGTGATTTCGTTCTGAATTTTTCTTTTTTTGTTGTAAATGTTATATTTTTTCAATCACATAGCACATTAGAGTCACAGTAGTTTGTTTTCTTGTGGTTTGGGCTTTCTGCTGTGGGTGTCTTTCACGACACCAGCGTGTTGCTGGTGGCGTGGCAGCCGTCATGGCCAGCGGGAATTTTAAATCACTAACACAAAAACACGGGGTTAAGATCTGTGTGAGTTTCCCCTGCAACGTGGAGAGCATCGGCCTCGCTGTGGGGGAGAAGGTCGGTCACAGCGGCGTGGTGTCGGCCGCTCGGATGAACAGTGCCGTGGTCGTGTTCCTGGACCGGGTGGAGAAGGTGAATTCCGTGGTCGAGAGAGGGATCACCGTGAACGGGTCTTATGTACAGGTGCTGCCTTTGTCCCAGCCCGCTACCAAGGTGGTCCTGTCCAATGTCCCTCCGTTCATCACCGATGAGTTCCTCAGTAAAGAGTTGTCCAGGTACGGGAAGGTAGCGTCCCGCATAAGAAAGCTGTTATCTGGATGTAAATCTCCGTTACTGAAACACGTAGTGTCTCACCGCAGACAGGTCTATATGATACTGAACAACCGGAACGAGGAGCTCGACCTCTGCTTCTACGTCAAAGTAGATGATAATGATTACGTGATTTTCGCAACGACATCGGTGATGAACTGCTTCGGGTGCGGAGAGGAGGGACACACGGTGAGATCCTGTCCGAAGCGGAGTGACCCGGCTCCGCCCGTACCTGAGGCGGCTGCGGGCGCTGGGGCGAGAGCCCACGCTGCTCCTCCTCCGGTACCCGAGCGATGGGCCCCCGCTGCCCGGCCGGTCCCCCCGAGGAGCCGGTCGACCCCCCCGCGGTGCCGGCCGGCCCCTCCGGGGAGCCGGTCGCCGCGGGGCCGACCCCCCGTGTCCGAGCGGCCGATGGCAGCTCCACGGGTTTCTCCACCAACATCTCCGGAGAAGCAAGGCTGTGACCGAGCCAGCACAGGGGGTGAGTACAGTAAATACAACGGGTGTCGGGGGGATGTGGTGGGTGAGGGTGTTGTGGTAGAGGAAAGGGAGGTGGGAGGTAAAGGGGAAGAGGAGGGTGGTGTAAGTAGAAAACAGGTGGAGGAGAAGACAGGTGGAGAAAAGAGTTCTGAGCAGGATGGAGGGGACAGTCTAAGAAAAGGAGGAGAAGCAGGTGAAGGCAGGATGGCGTGGCGTGAACTGGTGGAGGAGGAGATGGAGGAAGAAGCTGTCAAATCAAAGAAAACAGCAAAACGCAGAAGGTCGACCAGGAGCATTTTAAATGAAGCACAGAGTAGCAGAGTACAAATGGAGAGTGATGTGAGTGAGTGTGAGTGTGTGTCTGATAGCAGCGACGTTCCGCTTTTTAACAGAAGTCAAAAAAAGAAAATGCTGACAGTAGACACATTTAAACCCTTTTTACATCTCACAAAAAATCCACTCAAACTTGAGGACCACTTCCCAGATCTCGGTCTTTTTATTTCCTCGGCCAGACTCCACCTCAGCCAGAGGGAGGAGTCTGGCCTCACAGACCAGGAAGTTTTTAGAATAAAAAAACTGGTGCTCAGAGCAAAAAGACAATTAACTCCTGATGGAAAGGAACTTAATGTGTGTTTTAATTAATTTATTGTTTTCTGTTTTTGTTTCTAACATTTTAAACAACATGGATGTTTTTAAAGTTGGGGTTTTAAACGTGACAAGGGCAAGAGATCAAAAGAAAAGAACTTGTATTTATGAAACCATGAAAATTTAAAAAATTTATGTCATGTTTTTACAAGAAACGCACAGTGATTTTAATAATGAGTCTGACTGGAGGAGGGAGTGGGGAGGGGAGGCCCTTTTAAGTCACAACACTTCTCTGAGTGGAGGAGTGGGCTTCCTCTTCTCCACGGCTTTTAAACCAAACTCACTGGAGGTCAAACATGTGATCCCGGGGAGGCTTCTTTTAGCCAAAGCTCAGTTCGATCATTTTACTGCTGTATTTATGAACGTCTATGATCCAACAACTGGTGCAGAGAGGAAGCCGTTTTTACTGAAAATAAGTGAAGTTCTTAAGGATTGTGCGATGGAGGATTTTTTATTCTTGGGTGGGGATTTTAACTGCACTGAAGATGCGATTTTAGACCGCAACCACGCGGAGCCTCATCCGGCCTCTCAGCACGCCTTAAAGCAGCTGGTCCGCTCTCACGGCCTGGTGGACGTGTGGAGGAGGATGCACCCGGACTGCAGACAGTACACCTGGTCCCACATAAGAGAGAGCAGGGTCTCCTTAGCCAGGCTAGACAGAATGTATTGTTTTAAACATCACTTTAATATTTTTAAAAGCTGCGCCATCATGCCAGCTGGTTTTAGTGATCATTCTCTGCTTTTATGTCAGGTTTTTGTCAGGAATGTTTTACCGAGGAGCGCGTATTGGCATTTTAATTCTGTTTTAACATTCGATAAGAATTTTAAAGATGTCTTTACGTATTTCTGGGGTGTTTTTAGACAGAGGAAGGGCAATTTTAGCAGTCTTAGACAGTGGTGGGACCATGGCAAGACAAAAAAAAACATTTAAGTGAGTCCACCGGTAATCAAGGTTATATTGAAAGCCTCAAAAAAATATATATGGCTTTAGCCGACCTGCTAGAAAGTAAAGTACAGGGCGCGTTGGTCAGGTCCCGGTTCCAGAGCATAAGTGAAATGGATGCTCCAACCAGCTACTTCTTCCATCTGGAGAAAAAGAACGGGCAGAGGAGAGTAATCCACACACTGCTCTCAGACACAGGGCAAGAGCTAGTGGAACCGTGCCAGATAAGAGAGCAGGCTGTGAGTTTTTATCAAGCACTGTACTCTTCTGAGGAAGAACAGACAAGCACAGAGGAGTTCTGTAAAGTGCTACCTCAGATCTCGGAAGAGTCCAACTCACAGCTAGCAAGTGTCCATTTTGCAACCTGCGTGAGACTATTTATCACGTTTTTACTGGGTGCAAGAGACTAAAAAGTTTCTTAGCACTTTTAACTGCGGTTTTTAGTGATTTTAACGTCATTTTTACTGAGAAGGTTTTTATCATGGGAGCTGCCTACAACAAAACAAGTAAAGATAAGTGGCAGCTCCTGAACCACCTCTCAGGCGAGGCAAAGATGGCCATTTACATTAGTCGAAAAAAACGGGTAGAGAACAGAGACGGGCAGGAAGCGACGGCGGTGTGGCAGGTAAACCTCCGGGCCAGACTCCAACTCCAGTTCAGTTTTTATACACTGGTATCTGATCTCAGTCTTTTAAAAGAATTTGGTATTTCAATGACATACTCTGCACCGTCACCAACAATGAGCTGTCCTTTCCACACTTTTTAACAGAGTGAGTTTTTTTTAACATCAGCACTTTTTGTTTATTTATCGAATAATACTGTAAGCAAGTGTCTTGTAAAATGAAGAATATGTAAATAAAGTGTTTGTGAAAAATCAAAAAAAAAATCTCTCTCTCTCTCTCAGACTTTACAATGACGTACTAGCGAATTGCGTCACTTCCTTCCTGTTCCAGCTCACAGGAATAGATAGATAGATAGATAGAGTACTTTATTCATCCCCGAAGGGAAATTAAGTTGTCATAGCAGCCGGTATATTTGAATACAATTAAATACAATACAATACAATAGAATAAAATTAAAAGGTAGAAAGAATAAAAAAACAGAAGCACAAGATAAAAATACAATAAAATAGGTAGATAAGGTGCATTGGCAAGATGATGGTAAAAGTACTGATGATATGATGGTAATGGTATTGTTAGACAGTATATAAGTATAGTACAGTATATATAGTATATAATATAACATAATATATATTTATATATGATAGTAATTATACCAATATAAAAGCAGTATATGGTAATAATGGCAGCAACAGTATATATAATAATAATAGTAATGGTGATATAATAATAGTAATTATAACATGTACACATAAATAAATATGTGTATATAGACTTATGTAAACAAGAATATACAGAGAGTATGATATGATACATAGTAGAAGTATGAATATGAATATAAGTATTTGACTATACAATAGGTAATATAATATACTATGAATCTAAGAATATGTATACAGAGTGTGCAAAAGACAATATTATTGTATAAAATGATATATAATATCAATATGGTTTATATGCACACATATCACATATGATGTGAAGTAAGTGTATAAGGAGCGGTTGTACAGGTACACAGTGCAGGAGACATGTTTAGTGCAGTTCTGTGATGGTGGCTCTGACAGAGGTAGATGAGTTGAACAGTCTTATTGCAGTTGGGAGGAATGATTTCCTGTATCGTTCCTTAGAGCAGCGGGGTTGAATGAGTCTGTGGCTGAAGCTGCTCCTTAGCTTGTCCAGTGTTTTGTGGAGGGGGTGAGAGGGATTGTCCATGATTGCCAGCAGTTTTGCCAGCATCCTGTCCTCCACCACCTCCTCCAGGGTGACCAGCTTAGAGCCAACCACAGACTCTGCTTTCCTTATGAGTTTTCTCAGTCTGTTGGCGTCCTTTGCCTTGATGCCCGCACCCCAGGACACCACAGCAAAGAAGATGGTGCTCGCCACAACAGACTGATAGAACATCTGCAGCATCTTGTTGCAGACGTGGAAGGACCTGAGCCTCCTCAGGAAGTAAAGCCGGCTCAGGCCCTTCTTGTAGACGGCCTGTGTGTTGGTGGACCAGTCCAGTTTATTGTCCAGAGTGACACCCAGGTACTTGTATGCAGACACCACCTCCACATCCGTCACACCGATGCAGACAGGAGAGGGCAGGGGCTTGTTCCTCCTGAAGTCCACCACCATCTCCCTCGTCTTCGCCACGTTGAGCTGCATGCAGTTCTCCCCACACCACTTCACAAAGCGGTCAACCAGGTCCCTGTACTCAGCCTCCCCCCCGCCCTCAACACACCCCACAATGGCCGTGTCATCAGAGAACTTCTGTAGATGACACGACTCAGTGCAGTGCTGAAAGTCAGCAGTGTATGTGGTGAAGAGGAAGGGGGACAGTACAGTTCCCTGGGGGGCCCCGATGTTGCTGATCAGACGACCAGACACACAGTTCTGTAATCTCACAAACTGCGGTCTGCCCGTCAGATAGTCATCGACCCAAGTGATGAGGGGAGCACTCACCTGCGTGCCCTCCAGTTTGGCCTTCAGCAGTCTGGGCTGGATGGTGTTGAAGGCGCTGGAGAAGTCGAAGAACATGATCCGGACTGAGGTGTTGGGTCTGTCCAGGGAGGAATAAGCCTTCTGCAGCAGGTAGATGATAGCATCATCAACCCCAACATGGGGCTGATATGCAAACTGCAGGGGGTCTTGTGATGGGAACACCAGCGGCCTGAGGTGTGCCAGGACCAGTCTCTCCATGACCTTCATGATGTGAGAGGTCAGTGCCACCGGCCTGTAGTCCTCCAGTGCAGCAGGACGTCCTTTTTTGGGCACTGGGACCAGGCAGGATGTTTTCCAGAGCACTGGCACTCTCTGAAGTTGTAGGCTCAGGTTGAAGAGGTGCTGGAGAACTCCACAGAGCTGGCTGGAGCATCCCTTCAGCACACGAGGGCTGATGCGGTCAGGTCCTGCAGCTTTCCTCTGTTTGAGCCTGTCCAGCTCTCTCCTCACCTGGCTGGCTGTGAAGTGGAGTCCAGACTCGGGGGTGGGGGGCTGTGGGTGATGTGAGGATGTCCTGGGGGTGGGAGGTGTGGGAAGGTCTGTGGTGAAGGCCAGCGGGGGGATGGGGGGAGGTGGTGACGGGGGGTAGGGGGTGATGGGGGGAGGTGGGGGGTTGTTGTTCGGAGAAGTAGAGGAGGCAGTGAAGGGTCCGCTGGGGGTGGGGGGGTTGGAGTTGAACCTGTTGAAGAATGTGTTCAGCTCGTTCGCACGTCCCTCATCCCCCGCTGCTCCCCCCCCTCTCCTCTGGAAGCCGGTGATCTCCTTCATCCCACTCCAGACGTCCCTGGTGTTATTGTCTTCCAGTTTGTGCTCCAGTTTTCTCCTGAAGTTGTCCTTGCTCTCCCTGATGCTGCGTTTGAGCTCCCTTTGTACACGTTTGAGCTCTGCACTGTCCCGTGATCTAAAGGCCCTCTTCTTCTCGTTCAGAAGGGCCTTCAGGTCGCTGGTTACCCACGGCTTGTTATTTGGGTAACAGCGAACCTCTTTAGTGGGAATGGTGTTGTCAATGCAGAACCCAATGTACTCAGAGACACAGTCAGTCATGCCATCAATGTCCTCACCATGTGGCTCATACAGAGCAGCCCAGTCTGTGGCCTCCAGGGCTCCACGCAGTGTTTCCATGGCCTCAGGAGACCATTTCCTCACAGTCCTCACTGTGACTGGGTGCTGCTGAACCACAGGCTTGTAAGATGGTGAGAGCAGGACAAGGTTGTGGTCTGACCTGCCCAGTGGTGGCAGGGCAGTGCAGCTGTATGCATCCTTCACATTTGCATACAGCAGGTCCAAAGTCTTATTATCACGTGTTGCACATTTCACAAACTGGAAGAAGGTAGGGAGTGTGGATGAGAGGGAGGCATGGTTGAAGTCACCTGTGATGAAGATGAAGGCCCCGGGGTGTTGTGTCTGTAATCCCGCAGTCACAGTGTGGATGACGTCACACGCTGCTTCCGCGTTCCCGGATGGAGGAATGTAAACAGTGATGGCGAAAACACTGGTAAACTCCCTCGGCAGATAATACGGACGAAGTCCGACGGCGACGAGCTCGATGTCCGGGCTGCAGACACGCTGTTTAACCGTGACGTGCCCGGGGTGACACCACCGGTTGTTTACGAGCACGGCGAGGCCCCCTCCTTTCTTCTTGCCGCTCGCGGTGGTGTCTCTGTCGGCTCGGACCGTCTGGAAGCCGGGGATGGTGACGTTGGAGTCCGGTATCTGTTCGTGCAGCCACGTTTCCGTGAGACACACAACACTGGACTCCCTGTACTCCCGCTGCGTCCTGATGAGCGCTTCCAGCTCGTCCACCTTATTCGCCAGGGATCTCACGTTACCAGTGATGACTGCAGGGATGAAGGGCTTAAACTTTCTCTTCTCCATCCTCAGTTTAAGTCCCGCTCTGCAGCCTCGCCATCTCCTCTTTAACTCCTCCGGGATGGTGGGTCTCTCTCCGGCCAAGAGGGCTGTGTGCCTCAGGGCCATCAGCTGGTCGCGGGTGTAAACAAAGCCGGCGTGTGTAGCCGGCATGCTCCCAGTGATCCGAAGAGACCGAAGTGCAGTTAAAAGTTGTAAAAAGTGTAAAAATCAGTAGTAAAAGCACCTCGTCCTTGTGCGGTACGACGATGCTTAGAGCAGTGCAAAAATAAATATAAAAAACAAACAGCAAACCTAATAAAAGCACAATAAACCGACGGTAGAACCAGGAGCTGCTACAACAGGCTGCTGTTAGTACGGCGCCATCATGTCTGACAAACAATCAGGACAAACAAGTTCAACAACCAAAAAATACCCAGCAAGGACACACACAAGGACACACACACACACACACACACACACACACACACACACACACACACACACACACACACACACACACACACACACACACACACACACACACACACACACACACACACACACACACACACACACACACACACTCAGGTGACTGTAACGTATGATTGTGAAAACAAGTTCTGTTATTTAAACACTTGATGAACAGATGAAGATAATAAGTGAAACTGTGAGTTAACTCTGTTAATTAGTCCTTTGAAGTCTCTTTGTTCCAGACCTGCTGTTCACATCTGTCTCTGGGATCCGATCACATGACGTCTGTCACCAGGTGTGAACTGACAAACACACAGTGATCAGCAGACGTATGTTAACAGCAGGTGTGAGAGTGAGACGGTAAAACTTTCAGAAAGTTGTGTTCACACTCACCTGCTCACTTTCCTTCCTTCTGCTCGTCCAGGTGAAAATGGAGTCTGACCGCTCCCTGTTCTCAGGCTCCTCCTCCCTGTTGAACCAGTTCACACTTGAAACCTCAGTGTTCAACTGGGTGTTCACAGTCAAGTTCATACCCATGAAACCGGTTCACAGTTCATGTTTTATTGTGCTGTTATGATGTCGATGACAAACTTAGGATCATGTATTTAGTTAATAATGGACGGTGTGGGATCATGAATCTAGATCTTCACTTTCACACTGAGTCCTGACTGTGAGCGTCTCCTGGGACTGAGTCGTACAATGTGATTTCTTCATGATGTTTAAATGAGCCTCATAAACTCTGGAATCAAACCAACACTCAGTTACTTCATGTGCTGTGCGATCAGCAGACAGATGTTAACCCCAGGTGTGACACCACTTTATGATTGACATCTTGCACCGTCCAATGGATTCAGGGGGGCGTGCCATCGAGCTCTCAGTCAGGCTCCACCTCCTTCACAACCAACCTGTGACGTCACGTTGGGTTGATACTTGAGTTCAACTTTATTGTTGAAATCTCCTTCAGAACATTTTACAAACTCCATCACACACAAGGTCACAACAGAGAAATTAATTCACATGTTACAGATTAAAGTGATTTTCTCTCCGTCAGGTTCTTATGTTTTCCTTCCTCTTCCTGACGTTGATCATCACCTTCCTCAAAGTCCTCTGCGCCGCCCGGACAGTTTCCGGATCTTACCGGGCCTCGGCCAGAAACGCCCTCAACACCATCCTGCTGCACGGAGTCCAGCTGTTCATCTGCACGCTGTCGTTCCTCTCGCCCTTCATCAACATCGCTCTAGTCACCACGTGCTCCAACGACCGCACCACCATCCTCTTCGTCACCTTCCTGTTCACCAATGTGCTGCCACGTCTGCTCAGTCCGCTCATCTACGGCGTCAGAGACAAGAAGTTCAACGGCCTCATCAGACGACTCTTCTGCTGTCGGTGCTGCAACACTGGAGGAAACAAGGTGGTGGAACCTCGGAGAAGATCCAAGCAGGTTCTACGGTGAACGACCTTAAAGATGGTTTTAAAATGTCATACTTGCTCTGATGATGTCAAAACCTCATGTTTCTTTCAAAGGTCAAAAGACACATATGTTTTTTTTAAAGGACTAATGTGTCAGATTTAGTGACATCTAGTGGTGAAGATGCAGATGACAGGAAACCGAAGATCTGTTCTCTCACTCTACTTCAAACATGTAGAAAAACTTTGATCCTCTAGGAGACTTCAGATCAAAGAGTTTAAATAAAGATGGCTGACTCGTCACTTTCACTGTAACAACATCATGTTAAACAAAAGATAAATTACTTTTATCTGCGTGTTCTGCAGCTTGAAGACATTTCCATTAAAGAGGTGAAGATCTACACTGAGATGTAAAACCAATGTCTGGCCACTAGGTGGCGCCCTCCTCACAGACATGGCTGTGAAATGTGAAATGAGGGGCAGTTGTAAAGTATTTTAGTTTTTCAAATCAAGAGTTGTTCTTTTAAATTGGTTCACAAAAATATTTTTTGACATATAAAACGAAACGGAAAAAAACAATGTTCAAATAAAAATAACAAAACTTCATTCTACAGATTTTGTTGTGATTTTAAATCAATGTTTGTCTGTGTGTGTGTGTCTGTGAATATGTCAATAGAATTGAAATCATACCAAATGCAGGAGGGTGGGGGCAGGAGCAGCTACGGCCTTCACACAACGACTTATAATAGCCGTTGCTGCTCGGTGTTTATCTTGAGGTTAGTTAGAATGTGTATGCGTCACATCGCTGGTCAGTCTCACAAACTGTTTGATAAGAGGTCTGATAAGGCTCCTCTCATATATTAATATTATTAATTTAATAATGTGCTGAATGAAATGGTTGAAAATGGCTGAATAAATCGAGTGATTGACTGAAATTTGAATCAAAAAATAATGGAGGCTTCCTGAGGTCATCTGTCAGGAAAGACAACGTAAACTCCGAGAGAGAGAGAGAGAGAGAGAGAGAGAGAGAGAGAGAGAGAGAGAGAGAGAGAGAGAGAGAGAGAGAGAGAGAGAGAGAGAGAGAGAGAGAGAGAGAGAGAGAGAGAGAGAGAGAGGTGTTAAACTTTAACCTAAACCTGAATCTAATCTAGACCTCAACCTTAAAGTAACAAAACACTAAACAGAAGCTGAAGCTATTGAGCTGATGAGCGTTTTGTGAACGAGCAGCAGATTATATCAGATTATTCTTCTTTCTCCTCCTTTTCTTTCAAGATTAGAGGTTTTGTGTTTGCATTGAAATGTTTTTGTTTGGTGAATGAATGAAATCAACTGATAAAGAATCAAAAATAAATGTATTGATCTGCTGTCAGGCTGTTTATATTGAGACATATTGACAAGATGTAGAATTTCATTACGAGCACAAGCTTTTCCTTATAAGTATAAAGTATATCCCGTAAATGTGTTGGATGGAATTCTAACGGATCCTTTGGACGACGGGTTGTTCACACTTTGTGTTTGGTCACCGTGACAACAGCCTGGTGCACAGCTCCATGAAGAGATGATGGTCTCACTCTGCTGCACAGGAAGTGACCTCAGAGCTTCAACATCTGCTGGAGAGATGTTAGAACAGCGTGTTCATGAACATGGCGTCACAGTCACATGTTACACTGACACACGTGTGTTGAGGATCATCACAAAGTCACATGATGACCTCTCCACACAGTGAGAACTGGAGCCTGTCAGGAACTGACTCTGTCAAACATTTCTGATCCTGAAGTCACAAAGAGCTGAGACGGGCTTGAACATGAAGTGAAATCATCATGTTGAGACAAGTGTCTCCACAAAATAACACAAACTGTTCAACACAACAGGCCCAAAATGTCCACTGTCTTCAGGACATCATCTCTCAGACACTTTCTGTCCTCTGCTGTGAACCTCCCATCATCAATTAATTCTAAGCATGCTGCTGTTCCCAGAGGCTGCTACAGTCTCCCCCTGGTGGTTGTTCTGAGGTGGTGGTTGAGAACGTACAACAAGAATCCTCATCTACGTTTGTATAAAACGTCCTCGGGTCAGTTTTCTATTAAATATGGTAAAATGTTTATTAAACAGTTTCCTAAGAGATTTAAAGATGCTCTGCTCTTCATCGACTCTTCTACATACTGTAAATGTCTCATTCACTTTTCTTCAGGTTGTTTCCATTATGTCAAACTAGTGATTTTGTTCTTTTACCTGGACCAAGGACGAGTTGTTTCCACCTGTTTGTTTGAAGAGGAAAGAAACGCAGAGTCATGATTCCAGTGAAGTCGGTGGAAGGATGTTTATTGAGCATTAAAGCAGAGACAAGAAGAAACAGAACTTTTCTCTCTGAGATGTTTTTCTTTCTCGTTACATTTCATTTAATTTAGCTGACGCTTTTATCCAAAGCGACTTACAATAAGTGCATTTAACCCCAGGGATACAAACCCAGAACAAAAAGAATCAAGAAAGTACAATTTCTTCAAAAATAAAGCAAAAGTACAAAGTGCTATAAGTAAGTGCAATTTAAGTGCTTGTAAATTGTTATATAAATATATAATTTTTTTGTGGTTTCTCACAGAGGAAAAGATCCATGCGTTTGACTCATAGACTGAATATAAAGGCTTTGACTGGGTGTGCTGCTGTTATACTACAGCGCCACCTGTGGGTCAAAAGTAGAAAAGCCACCACCGCTCTGCACCTGATGCAGAAATGAAAACTTCCCATATTAAAGTCCAGTTTTGATCTTTTGTGTCAAAGACAAAACTCTGATTTTAAACTCAAAGTGATTTCAATGTGTTTAACTTTGTGTTAAATTATATCAATTTGTGACGTGAATCCAGGAACTTTAAGATTATAAACAAACATATACACAGAATGTGGTTCTACACACATGGAGACAAACTGAGGGACAAAGGTGGAAAATAATAAAGACAAATTTAAATACACTGTATGTGATATTTTATAGAGGGTTTATATATTCTGCATGTGTTGTGTCATTTCAATAAACACGATCTTCATCTGAATAAACACAATCGGGGCAAGAAGGTGGCTGGTTTGAATCCGGTTCAGATGGGGTCTTCCTGTGTGGAGTCTGCATGTTCTCCCCGTGGTTTCTCCAGGTCTCCGGCTTCATCTCACAAACACATGCAGATCAGGGGTTGTGTAGATTGGAGACTACACACAAGCTGCTGCTGCTTCAGCCTCTGGATCCTCAGGACACAGCTCAGCCTCCGTCCACACACACTGTCCTCTTCACACTCTGCTCCACTAAGACCCCCCCCAGCTGTTGAGAGAAGAAGACATCAGTGTCACAGAGACTCACTTCATCAGCTGTGAGTCAGTGATGCAGCACATCCAGTAGAAAGAGCAGCAGGGACATCAGTCCTGTTCAGAGGTGGAGCAGCTTCCTCTCTGCTTCATGTTCACGTGTTGGAATGAACACGCTAAGAGCTCAGTGTGTGTCCTCTGTATGTCAAAGTGCAGAGTGGACACCTGAGAGGTGGATTTACTGCTGTTACAGGTGAAGACATGTTTCACTGTGTGTTGATGAACATCTGCTTCTGACAAACTGGGACCAGATGAGACAGATGGACCTCAGCAGAGGTTCTGCTCTGTATAAAGAGCTCCTAGTTACCATGGTGATGAGGAGAGGCTTCAGTCCCACTGATCTCAGAGCTGTGACAAAGATCCACCTGATCAGTTCTTCACTGAAGAAGTGAGAGGACAAACTGTCTCAGATCAGATGAAGACGACCTTGTCCCTCGTGTGAGGCTGTCAGCTGTGGTCCAGCTTCATTTCCTGTTCACATGAAAACAACAACAACTGTCGTCTTCACGTCAACTCAATCACATGATCCCAGGCAGCTTGTGGCTCGTCTGATTGGTCGACTGTTGTCTCTCTGTGTCTCTGTCCAATCCTGACGTCTGTCCTCATTGTCCTCTCAGAGCTTCACTGAGGAAACACTGAGGCCTGAACTACGAAGACACTTCAACATGTCCAGGAGATCTTTCTGAGATCAGCTCAACTGAACCTGACAGACACTGTCAGGCTGAGGACACACACTGTCTCTGAGGACACACTGTGGTGGACACCTCTGACATCACTACTCAATAAAGACACATGGACCTGTCTCCAGGAAGCTGACTGAGGTCATCTGGTGTTTTGGGGACAGGATGAGTCTGGAGACATTGAGATGTTCTGGGTGAGTTAGAGATCAACTGAACCAACCAGACGTTGATTTAAACTTCCCTTATCCGTCCCATTAAGGAGAGTGTGCACCACACAACAGTGTAGAGTCACTGTGGTCAGTGGGCGGAGCTTTGATACGGGTTGATCTCCAACTTAACCTGGAGCAAGTTAGCCGTTAATCAGAAGTTACCATTGTTATTTACCTTGTTAAAAAATGGACGAGCTTCGTAGGACTGAAAAAACTAAACCTGAAGTTAACCTGATAACCACAAATCCTGCTTGGTAGCACAGACCCTGGATCTGTGATACTGAATGTGTTTAGTAAAATACTGATGAAAGCAGCGTGGACTGACTCCAACCATCTACTGACCTCAGAGTCTCCAGTTGACAGGTTGGACTCTGCTGTAGATCAAGCAGCTCCTTCACTGCTGAGTCCTTCAGGTTGTTGAACCTCAGATCCAGTTCTCTCAGATGAGAGGGGTTTGACCTCAGAGCTGAAGCCAGAGAAGAACAGCTGATCTCTGACAGTCTGCAGTTCCTCAACCTGGATAAAGGATAAAACTTAACTGTAAATTAAACTGAGTTCATGTGTGAAAATAACAGACACATATACATGTCAGCAGAGACTCATAACATGGAAGATAAATATGTAATCAAACATGTTGGACTAAAAACGAGTCCTGATTCAGTAAAAATACAGTTTAGGAAATCCAGAACTACACTCAGTGTTTTAACAAGTAGGTGAATATTTAAAATGTCACAGATTCATTAATGAATGGATTCAAGTTATGTATAAAGAGGAATTATGTT
Organism: Limanda limanda; assembly: GCF_963576545.1. NCBI lineage: Eukaryota > Metazoa > Chordata > Actinopteri > Pleuronectiformes > Pleuronectidae > Limanda > Limanda limanda. Next base: position 22,839,781 of record NC_083650.1, on the reverse strand, counting down.
AAATTATAATTAAATGAGTTCACTTGTGTATAAATGCTGTTTTATAGATATGAGATCTACAAAAGTCAGTCAGTGAACTGACCACAGAGTCTCCAGTCGACAGGTTGGACTCTGTAGAAAACCACACAGCTCCTTCACTCCTGAGTCCTGCAGGACGTTGTCACTCAGATCCAGGTTTCTCAGATGAGAGTAGTTTGACCTCAGAGCTGAAGCCAGAGAAGAACAGCTGATATCTGACAGACTGCATCTCTCCAACCTGGATAAAGAATAAAACTTAACTGTAAATTAAACGGAGTTCATGTGTGAAAATAAAAGACTTTGACTAAACATCACTGTCTCTGTTTTCAGAACTGAAGTCTGAGTCAAGTTGTTCTTGACATTTTCTGGAACTTTTCCTGCAGCCTCCTAATAAAGTTTCTGAGTGAGTCCATGTGAGAATAGAGCAGGTGAATGTCCAGAGGATTCAAAGAGAGCATGTGGACGTGTTGATGAGGTTTCTAACACGTGAGGGACGTGAAACTGGAAGAACACAAATATCTCAGGATGAAGAAGAGGAGCCGTACATGTAGAAGACGACGACGTCAACTTGGAAACACGTGGAGATTCCAGATCTTTTGGTGAGGAGGGCCGACGCTGGTGTGGATGAGCTGTAAACAACAACACTGATCTTTCCACAGCAGGATTTATACGTCATGTCTGGCCTCCTGCTGCTCCACCCGTTCTTCATATGTGAAAGTCAAACTCCAGAAAATGTCCAGACACTATTTTACAGAGTTCATGACTGAAAACAGCTTGAAAGTCCTCGTGTCCTCGGGGCTCAGTTGTTTGTAATATGTAACTTCACCACTAGATGTCTCTAAATATCTTGCTGGACATGTTCAGGGGTCGTACAAGTGAACAAGTGTACTACGTTCACGTGTACGACACCTGGAGAAGTCACTAACTCCTTCACAGTGAACCTGTAACTTAACATAACTTAACAAAACCATGGTTGTCATGGAGATATGTGTTTTGGCTCCGCCCCTCGTCTGAATGTTCCCACATGTTCCTGTTGCTGTGAACGAGTCGGACCTGGACAATCTCCTGCTGCTGCTTCAGATCCAGAAAATTTTCGACCGACTTGTCAGAACATGTTCCACAGCTGAAGTGTGAAAGGGCGAGCAGTTCTATGATCATGTTTTCTTGAAGTGGCGATGATCTGAGCAGCAGTTTGACCAATTGAAAGTGGTGCAGGGAGCCTGAGGAACACGTGTGTACAGGGCGGGACAGAGATCTAGTGGTGAAAAGATAAAGCCATGGACGACCATGTGTAAGTCCTGAAACCAGAGGAAGGGTTTCATGTTGGAAATTAACCCAAAGTGGAAGAAACAGGGCTGAAGAACTTGGTCCTAAAAATAAAAGGAATCTTATATAATGAACTTGGACTCTGGACCCTGAGCCCAGTCCCAGAACACCAACGCAGCACGCTGTCATGTGGTCAGTCCACAGGACCACCGGGACAAGTCCTGGTTAGCTTCCACAGAAACATTACATGGACACATTGTCCAGCATTGGATTGTTTCCCTGTCAGTACAACTTCAGTCACATTGAGCCTGACTCGGTCCTCAGCGCTCAATCTACAAACATCTTTCAGCTCAGTATCAGTGTTCACTGTTAGGAACACATGTTCTGACCTTTGACCTTAAAGCTCCAGTGTGGAAGATTCAGGTGAAAGGATCCATTATTAAAAACTGAAGAGAAAAGAATCCTTGAGATGTTTTCACTAGTTTCATCTGAATTGTACCAGTTGTTCTTTTCTTTGTTTTAGAATGAGACATTTATATTTACCTACTTTATATTTAAATACTGTATATTTACATACTTTATATTTACAGACTTTAGAATGAAATACTTTAGATTGAACCTTTAACATTAAAACATGATGTCTGACCACAGATTCTTCAGTCGACAGGTTGGACTCTGTAGAAAACCACACAGCTCCTTCACTGCTGAGTCCTGCAGGTTGTTGGTATTCAGATCCAGTGTTTTCAGATGAGAGGGGTTTGACCTCAGAGCTGAAGCCAGAGAAGAACAGCTGATCTCTGACAGACTGCACTGATACAACCTGGATAAAGAAATATGAATATTAGAAAGTGTCCTCCTGTTGTTGTGGATCATCATCATGTCAACACAGACTCTCAACATGCTGCTGACCTCAGTCCAGTCTGTGACCTGAAGATAAATATCAGATCAGCCATGTTGGACCATTGTTTCATTCATCAGCTTCTTCTCTGTGTGTTGGTCACTGAGCAGGTTTGTGTTATTAAACACTGTTTAAAGTAGGGGTGACAGTCACTTCCTGTTTGTTATATATCAACTGTCCAACATGTTTCAATAAGAATTTGTCTTATTTTGAAAACCGGAGGAGGACGAGTGCTCGGCCTCAGTCCACATGTTATTTACTGACACTTTCTCAGTGATCAGGAGCAGGTGAGAGCAGGTGAATGGAGTTGATGAGGTGGACGTGACTGACAGGCTGGGTGAGGGACAGATGACTGAGGGACAGTGAGCAGAGTAGAACTAAGAAAATTTTAATAAATAATGACCCAATAAGAAAGAAAGTCTGAAAAGTGAAGAAGGATTTAAGGACCTCAGAGTCTCCAGTCGACAGTTTGGACTCTCCAGTCCAGAACACAGCAGCTTCACTCCTGAGTCCTGCAGCTTGTTGTCACTCAGTTCCAGTTTTCTCAGATGTGAGGGGTCTGACTTCAGAGCTGAGGCCAGGACTTCCCAGTGAGTCTCTGAGAGTTCACAACCCCGGAGTCTGTAATTAAAGAAAATATCAAATCTGTGAGAATTAAATCAGAAAACACAACATTCATACAAAACGTGATCATTTGACCCTCACCCTGGTAAATCCCCTTTTTGTTAAAAACTCCTCAAGAGAATCCTTTCAGATTTGGCCCAAGCGTTCATTCAGACTAACAGCGGAACTCATTAGATTCAGGTGCTCAAAGGTCAAAGGTCAAGGTCACAGAAAATGTTCATGATCTTTTGAACATGATGTCTCAAGTCTGTCTTTAGGGGATTTCTTCAAATTTAGACCCAAGATAAACTGATTAGATTTCAGTAGTCAAAGGTCAAAGGTCAAAAGTGTATTCATATTCTCATATTATTGTGAATGCAGCATGTCAGGAATCTGGAGGGACGGACACTGCACTGGTTGGTGGTGGAGGACAAACGCAGGGTACTCTAGTTTGACCAGAAAGAAGAATAAACCATATATCCTGCTTCTTCATTTTAAAAGAACAGTCAGTGATTCTCATCAGTGATCGTCACCTCACTCTGTGCTAGCTGTTTGCTCAGATATACAGTGCTGTGAAAAAGTATTTGCCCCCCTTTTTTTTGCAGATTTGTCACACTTAAATGATTCAGATCATCAAACTAATTTTATTATTAAACAAAGATAACCTGAGTAAATACAAAATGCAGTTTTTAAGGGATGTTTTCATTTATTAAGGGAAAAAATCTATCCAAACCTACTTGGCCCTCTGTGAAACAGTAACTGCCTAATAAACCTAAACCTAATAACTGGTTGTGCCACCCTTGGCAGCTTGTTTAAGGTCATGCCACAGCATCTCAATCGGATTTAAGTCAGGACCTGGAAGTTGTCCAGGTCCTGAAGCTGCAAAGCAGCCCCAGACCATCACACTTCCACCACCATGTTTGACTGTTGGTATGATGTTGTTTTTATGAAATGCTGTGTTAGTTTTAGGCCAGATGTAACAGGACGCACACCTTCAAAAAAGTTCATCTTTTGTTTCTTCAGTCCACAGAATATTTGCCTAAAAGTCTTGGGGATCATCAAAATGTTTTTTTGCAAATGTGAGAGGAGCCTTTATGTTCTTTTTGGTCAGCAGTGTCTTTCGCCTTGGAACTCTGCCATGGAAGCCATTTTTGCCAAGTGTCTTTCTTATTGTTGAATCACGAACACTGACCGTAACTGAGGCAAGTGAGGCGTGCAGTTCCTTGGATGTTGTTCTGGGGTCTTTAAAGACCTCCTGGATGAGTCGTCGATGCGCTCTTGGAGTAAATTTGGTAGGCCGGCCACACCTGGGAAGGTTCACCACTGTTCCAAGTCTTCTCCATTAGTGGATAATGTCTCTCACCGTGGTTCGCTAAAGTCCCAAAGCCTTAGAAATGGCTTTGTAATCCTTTCCAGACTGATACATATCAATTAATTTGTGTATCATCTGTTTTTGAATTTCTTTAGATCGCGGGATGATGTGTTGCTTTTTTGATCTTTTAGCCTGCTTCACTTTGTCAGACAGGTTAATCAAAGTTCATTCATGATTTATCAAGGGGTGCAATTACTTTTTCACATAGGGCCAGGTAGGTTTGGATAGATTTTTTCCCTTAATAAATGAAATCATCATTTAAAAACTGCATTTTGTATTTACTTGGGTTATCTTTGTCTAATATTAAAATTTGTTTGATGATCTGAAACATTTAAATATGACAAATATGCAAAAAAAGAATAAACCAGGAAGGGGGCCAATAATCTTTCACAGCACTGTATATACATATACAATAATCTCCCTTGCACCCCACATGGTCTGAATCCTCAAACTCCAGCACAGTGATCACATGGATGGATTTCACTCTCCACATCTGATCTAGTTGTTCTCATATGTACATGAGAACAATGAGAATGTATATGTACATACTAATAATAACTTGATTACACACACACACACACCCACACACAGAAAGGATGCACTCACAGTGTTGACCAATCTAACTCACAAACTGCCCAAAACAATGAGGATCATTTAACACAGAGTGTATTTGAAGAACGACTCATCTCCACTGATTGAACATGTTATTGATCATGTCTGGACTTACCGAGCCTTCCTGCAGTTCCTCACAGCTGGGATCAGTCTCAGTCGACCCTGGTCTGATGTGTTGAACTTCTTCAGGTCCAACTCATCCAGAACCTCCTCTGACATCTGCAGCATGTAGGCCAGAGCTGAACAGTGGATCAAAGAGAGTTTCTCCTTTGATCTGTTCTCTGACGTCAGGAACTGTTGCATCTGCTGATGAACTGAGTGGTCGTTCATCTCAATCAGACAGTGGAAGATGTTGATGCTTCTGTCAGGAGAAATGTCATCACTCTCCATCTCCTTCAGGTTGTTGATGACTCTCTGGATGATCTTTGGATTGTTCCCTGTCCGACACAGCAGCCATCCGAAGACTCTCTGGATGATATTTGGATTGTTCTCTGTCCGACCCAGCAGGCCTCCTAAGACTCTCTGGTTGGACTTCAGACTGAGGCCGTGAAGGAAGCGAACAAACAGGTCCAGATGACCATTTGTACTGGTGAGGGATTTCTCCATGGTTCTCTTCAGGAGGTCATCTAGGGAGAAGGTACTGTCTGTGTCCCCATATGTTCCCAAGAAGTTCTTGAGTTCTTCTGTGTTCCTCTTGGTGTAACAGTGGAACATGTAGACTGCAGCCAGGAACTCCTGAACACTCAGATGAACAAAGCAGTAGACTGATTTCTGGAAGATCACACACTCTCTTCTGAAGATCTCAGTACAAACTCCTGAGTACACCATGGCCTCTGTGACATTAAGACCACACCGCTCCAGGTCTTCTTGGTAGAACATGATGTTTCCTTCCTCCAGATGTTTAAGTGCCAGCCTCCCCAGCTTCAGGAGAACGTCCCTGTCAGCCTTTGTCAGCTGCTGTGGAGTCGTCTCATGTCCCTCACCGTACTTGTTGTTCTTCCTCTTTGTCTGAACCAGCAGGAAGTGTGAGTACAGGTCAGTCAGGGTCTTGGGCAGCTCTCCTCTCTGGTCTGTGGTCAACATGTGCTCCAGAACTGTAGCACTGATCCAGCAGAAGACTGGGATTTGACACATGATGTGGAGGCTCCTGGACGTCTTGATGTGTGAGATGATTCTGCTACACAGCTCTTCATCACTGAATCTCCTCCTGAAATACTCCTCCTTCTGGGCGTCAGTGAAGCCTCGTACTTCTGTGACCCTGTCAACACATGCAGGAGGGACCTGATTGGCCGCTGCAGGTCTGGTGGTTATCCAGACGAGAGCCGAGGGAAGCAGATTCCCCCGGATGAGGTTTGTCAGCAGCACGTTGACTGATGACCTCTGTGTGACCTCAGACACAAGCTCCCTGTGGTTGAAGTCCAGAGAAGGTCTGCTTTCATCCAGGCCGTCAAAGATGAACAAAGGTTTACAGACAGCGAGCGTCTCTGCCGTGAGCTTCTGTAACGCTGGATGGAAAACATGGAGCAGCGTGAGGAGACTGTGCTGCTGGTCCTTCACCAGGTTCAGCTCCCTGAACGAAAGCACAGTCAGCAGACCCACATCCTGGTTTTCTAAACCCTCTGCCCAGTCCAGAGTGAACTTCTGCACGAGAAGGTTTTTCCAACGCCAGCGACGCCGTTGGTCAGGACGACTCTGATGCTGCTCTGCTGGTCAGTTGAGGCTTTAAAGATGTCGTGGCACCTGATGGGAGTGTCCTGGAGGATCTTCTTCTTGGAAGCCGTCTCAAGCTGCCTCACCTCATGTTGAGTATTAACCTCTTCACTCTGTCCCTCTGTAATGTAGAGCTCAGTATAGATCGTGTTGAGGAGGGTTCTACTTCCAGTTTCATCACTTCCTTCAGTCACATGTTCACATCTCCTCCTCACATTGAGCTTATGTTCATCGAAAACCTCCTGCAGACCACGATCTGCTGAAAGACAAGAAACAGTGTCAGAGACAGAGAATCTGAGAATCTGCTGATTGTTTTCATCAGATACAGAAAAACTACAGAAAAATAAAAGCTTTTTGACTTTGTGCTTTTGTAACGATGTTAAATGTTGATGCTGTATGAAGGAACAAAATAAAACCACCTGTGCTGTTGTCAGAAGTGAAGACATCAGCAGACACATGTACAGTGCTGCTCTGACCGGCTGTCTGAGCTCCAGCTCCTGTTCTGGATCTTTGTCCACACTGGGGACAGGAGGAGTCTCCTGAAGAACCAGACTGGTCCCAGTATGAGGTGATGCACTGTCTGCAGAACCAGTGTCCACAGCTGGTGGATACTGGATCCTTCAGGACGTCCTGACACGAAGCACAGCAGGACGACTGCTCCTCCTCAGAAACATGACTCCTCTTCCTCTCCCTGTGAACACATTTCCTGAAAACTCACATGTCACAGTCACAGGTTGTCATTACTTCTGTCAAAGAGGTTTTGTTTTCACCCACTATATTTGTGTGTTGGTTGGTTCATTAGTGGAATTATAAAAAACAACAGATTACCAGTAAAATTGGTGGAAGGTTGTGGTCTGTTAACAAGATCTGGGGGGGGGGGTCCACTTTCATGTACAGAGGAATGATGTTTACCAGTGTATCCAAATCCAAATTAATCTCTAATGGATTTCAAAGTGGTTTCATAAGGAGCGTGTTGGTTCTTGGTGGAGGTCTGAGCTCCTTGAGTGATTCTGAGAGATTAGTCACCAACTTCAATGAAGCTGTGTCCTAATGCAGGGGCCACACTAGAGGAAACTAGATCCTCTTCAGAGCAGGTCACAGTAGAAACAGTCTCTTACTCTGTGTGTGAGGGTCCAGGTTCATTACTGAAGTTTAGAGGATAATCTTTGGACCGGTCACTCTTCAGAGACAGACAGCTGGACCCTGAAGGCTCTGCTCTCAGTCTGTGGTCCTGACCTCTGCAAACACAAACATGTTTATATTCAGAACACATCAGTCACTGGTTCATTCTCTGAGGATTCAGTTTGGAGCTTCACATGTTTGTAGCAGGTCTCTTACTTTGTGTGTGAGGGTCCAACTTGCTCTGAAATTTCCTCGTCCATGTTGCACCGGGCCGGCTGCGGCTCAGCTGTGGTTCAGGCCGCGCTGCTCTTCTAGATATTCAAGGTCTGGTCTTTTTCCTTCTGGTTCTGCGCTCAGTTTACAGCAGAACACAGTGAAATTATCTTTCACACCAGTTTCATTGTTTATCTGTTGAAAACGTCACAAACACAAATATTTGCAACACTTCCTGTAGCCTACCCATTTCCAAATAAAAACACTGCAGTGTTTCTGTCGACTGAATCAATTCATTTATTTTTTAAATGTTTTTATTGTGAAATAGATTCAGGGCTTCATAGTTTGTAGTACTGGTATTTATTTGAGTACACAGGACGTCTTATATACAAGGAAATACAGTGATCACATCAGAAACCTCAGGAAGGCTGTAGTTACCTTAAAAGTAAAAAACTTCAGGTGAAGGACAATAAGCTCGCTCTCTCTCTCTCTCTCTCTCTCTCTCTCTCTCTCTCTCTCTCTTTCACGCTCTCAGACTTTACGTTGTCTTTCTGACATGTGACCTCAAGAAGCCTCCATTATTTTTGGAATCTAAATTTCATTCAATCAATCGATTTATTCAGTAAGTTTCAACCATTTCATTGACTACATTATTAAAATAATAATATGAATATTTTTTAGGGTACCAGCCATAAGGGTATGGAGGTGTACTATTGTACAAGTACAATAATAAAGTTCCCTTTCATATAATGTTTATGTAATTTGTAAATCCACCAATAAACCTGCACAGCCATAAACAAACATTGAATAAAAAAGTATTTTTGCAACTTGAGCATTTCCTAATCTACACTCAGATTAATCAACTACATTAAAGTTAATTAATACAAGCTTGTAAAAGTTCCTGTGTCCTTCAACCCCCGGCCACTAAGAGAAGGAAACTCAACATCTAGTATCATGTTCACGTCATAAAGGCTGGAAATGAATTACAGAACTTTATAGACAGTAACACTGAGAGCACATCAGTCAGCAGCTTGAAGCAGCACTCTGTATCTCCACTCAGTTCTATCGCTTTGTATAAAGTTATATATGTGTGTGTGTGTGTGTGTGTGTGTGTGTGTGTGTGTGTGTGTGTGTGTGTGTGTGTGTGTGTGTGTGTGTGTGTGTGTGTGTGTGTGTGTGTGTGTGTGTGTGTGTGTGTGTGTGTGTGTGTACCTGGCTCTGCAGGTCGATGTTCCTCACTCCTCAGCCAGTTAGTCCAGAGCTTTACTGGGATCCACAGTGAAGACTCTCGACTGGTTGGTGACCACTGCTGTAACGTATTATTGTGAAAACACGTTCTGTTATTAAACACTTGATGAACAGATGTCATGAAGATAAAGTGAAGCTGCGAGTTAACTCTGTTAATTAGTCCTTTGAAGGCTCTTTGTTCCAGACCTGCTGTTCACATCTGTCTCTGGGATCCGATCACATGAAACTACCTCTGTCACCAGGTGTGAACTGACAAACTTAGAGTGGTGTGATCAGCAGACGGATGTTAACAGCAGGTGTGAGAGTGAGACAGAAAAACTTTCAGAAAGTTGTGTTCACACTCACCTGCTCACTTTCCTTCCTTCTGCTCGTCCAGGTGAAAATGGAGTCTGACCGCTCCCTGTTGAACCAGTTCACTCTGGAAACCACCCAGTTCAGAGTCCAGTTCATACCCATGAAGATGAACTGGTTCAAAGTTCATGTTTTATTGTGATGTTATAACAAATACAGGTTTAAGATTAGATTAGATTCAACTTTATTGTCATTGCACAGAGAACAAGTATAGAGACAATGAAATGCAGTTTAGCATCGAACCAGAAGTGCACAAAAGCAGTAAAAGTGCAGAGTATTTGCATTTGTAAATTGGAATATGTAAATAAATAAGATATGTACAGTAAGAAATAGATATGGAATATGAACAGTATTGATACAAGACTAGCAGCAATAGAAGTAGGTAGTGTAGATAACAAACTTAGGATCATGTCTTTAGTTAATAATGGACGGTGTTGGATCATGAATCCAGATCTTCACTTTCACACTGAGTCCTGACTGTGAGCTTCTCCTGGGACTGAGACGTACAATGTGATTCTTCATAATGTTTAAATTAGCCTCATAAACTCTTGAATCAAACCAACACTCAGTTACTTCATGAGCTGTGCGATCAGCAGACGGATGTTAACACCAGGTGTGACACCACTTTATGATTGACATCTAGCACCATCCAATGGGTTTAGGGGGGCGTGCCATCGAGCTCTCAGTCAGGCTCCACCCCCTGCTCCTCCAAATATGGTTACTTCTGGTTTCAAAAAACCAAGATGGCGCTGAACAAGAAGTCAAAGTGGGGCTTCAGAGCAGCAGCTCACCAACCAGCCTGTGACGTCACGTTGGGTTGATACTTGAGTTAACTTTATTGTGGAAATCTCCTTCAGAACATTTTACAAACTCCATCACACACAAGGTCACAACAGAGAAATGAATTCACACGTTACAGATTAAAGTGATTTTCTCTCCGACAGGTTCTTATGTTTTCCTTCGTCTTCCTCAGAATCTCAGAATCATGTTTATTGGCCAAGTAAGTTCGCACAAACAGGGAATTTGACTCGGTAAAGTGGCTCTCAGTGTGCTACACAAAATATACATCACAAAACAAAACAGTACAATACGAACAGTCACAAAAACAATACAAAATACAAACAGTGCGACAGTCTAAGAAAAAAAAGTGCAGGTATAACACGTATGTGAATTACGGTTATACAGTGAAGTGAAATAAGATAACCATAATTAAATATGATTATAATATATATTATATATAATATAATATAATTCCGGGAGAAACTGTACAGTGTTTATTATAAAGATCCAGGGTTATTGAACAGTGTCAGTGGGTTGGCTGTTCAGAAGTGAGACAGCGAGAGGGAAGAAACTGTTTTTGTGCCTGGAGGTTTTGGTCAACAGAGACCTGTAGCGCCTCCCAGAGGGGAGGAGATGGAACAGGTTGTGCCCAGGATGTGAGAGGTCTGCGAGGTCAGTGATCTTTCCTGCCCGTTTCCTGACTCTGGAGGTATACAGGTCCTGGATGGTGGGCAGGTTGGCACCGATGATCTTTTCTGCAGTCCTGATTGTCCGTTGAAGTCTGCTCTTATCCAATTCGGTGGCCGATCCGAACCAGACAGTTAGTGATGTGCAGAGAACAGACTCGATGACAGCTGTGTAAAACAGGATCAGCAGCTCCTGAGGCAGGTTGAGCTTCCTCAGCTGGCGCAGGAAGTACAACCTCTGCAGGGCCTTTTTGATGATTTTACTTATGTTGGGTTCCCACTTCAGGTCCCGGGAGATTGTGGATCCCAGAAACCTGAACGATTCCACAGCCAACACTGTATTGTTAAGTGTGATGAGGGGGTGCAGTGCTGGGGGGCTCCTCCTGAAGTCCACTGTCATCTCCACGGTTTTGAGCGTGTTCAGCTCTAGGTTGTTTCGACCGCACCACAGGGCCAGCTGTTCGACTTCCTGCCTGTATGCAGACTCATCATTATTCTTGATGAGGCCAATGACTGAAGTGTCGTCTGCAAATTTTAGGATTTTAACAGATGGGCATTGGTGGAATGTAACGAAGTATTTTTACTTCGTAACTGTACTTAAGTACATTTTTCCGTATCTGTACTTTACTTAAGTAAAAATAATAGTGCATACTTTTTACTTTTACTCCGTTACATTTTGCAGCTATTATCTATACTTTTTCTCCGCTACATTTCTACAATAAGTGTCGTTACTCGTTACATTTTATGAACACAGTTTCACCAAAATGTTGCTGTGACGGAGCGGCTCCGTCACTGACCGCCAGCGCTCCACACACAGTCACACACGCGCACTCAGTCACACACACCCCAACAAACATTTCACTCTTCCTGTTAAAGTTCGTAGTTGATCACTATCTAACCATCAGCTACTCTGTTTAGCGCTGGGCCGACGGAGGGTGCCCACTCGTCAGCTCCGCATCTAGGTGACACACACACACACGTATCTGGGTGACACACACACACACATACGCATCTGGGTGACACACACACACACACACATACGCACACACACACACAGTCACACACAGTGGCCGGTAAGCAGCCGTCCGGACCACTCCGTGAAGAAGGAGGAGGAGACGTTTCTTTAGTTTTAACGCCGCCACTTTATTTATTGACTGTCCACCGGAGCAACACTGTCATCACCTCTAGGTGGTCGTTCACTTCTCGTATTCACACACTTCTTGCGCAAGTTACCCAGGTGCACTACGTCACTCTCTGGGCCCGTTCCTTAAAGGGGCAGGCCATACCTGCACATGTTGTTGCTTATAATTATTACTAGTAGTGACATCTGTAGAGGCATGAGTATTACCAGTAGCTATATCTGCATTCTTTATCAAAATGGCACAGCCTAGACATTGAGAGACAACCCATTGCGTGAGTACTTTTACTTTTTATACTTAAAGTAAATTTAAAAGTAAGTACTTTTTAATTTTACTTAAGTAGGATTGTTGGTGTAGTTAGTACTTTTACTTAAGTATATATTTTCCTGGGTACTTGTACTTTTACTTAAGTACTAAACTTCAGTACTTCCTCCACCACTGCCTTTCAGCTGCTGTAGCGTTTAAATGCTGAATGGTCGTTAAAAGAAGCAGCTGAAACACAGAAGTACAAAAAAGTCCTTCACATATATGAATGCATTCACACCCACAGGGTAAAATGAATGATTGCTGAATACTACACAGCAAACACAGTTCTATATCGTATTGGCTTCGCCCTTTAAAGGCTATCGCTAGTGAGTTCATCCCTTGCGGGAATGCACGGCACTGAAAACTTTAGTCCACGCCCACCTACTGTGGGCCCCACCCCTGGTCTCACCTCGTATAAATTGGGCTGAGACCAGGCGATGGGTTCCCCTTTTCTTCAGCGTACCATGAGTAAGCACAAAACAACTTCCACGATGACTTCTTCCATCCGCTTGTGCCAGGTCTGTCCGACCGGCTACATCTTATCATCCGACCTGCATGCCCGCTGCGAGTCGTACCTGGGTCCAGAGCACGCCGGCTTGGCTTTGAGCCAAGTGTCCTTACTGCAAGCTCCAGCAGGAGAAATGCAGGCGAGCCAAAGCATATGCTGACATCGCCGGAGACGGTTTCTCCGCTCCTTGCTTTTTCCGCTTAGACGAAGCCGACTCTGATCCTTGCTTGTCGAAGAAATCAATCCTTGCTCTGCTTTGCTATTCGGCCTTGACAAAAACCACTTCAGTGCGGTTGATTTCAAAAAGTGTATGAACACGTTTATTCACTTAACTTTTATCTGAAACTTCAATATTCTCAAAAGTTGAAGAGCACACTAATGAAAATAACTGAATCTGAACCTCAGACCGATAACATATTAAAGCATAATTTTAGATGGAAAATGTTGAGGATTGAAATGCTTGTATGTAAACACAACAGTAATTTCATTCAAATTCTTCTTCTGAAGAGATTATTCCCACTGACAAGGAGGAAGTGGCCTTCAAGGACCTGGACGCTGCCATCTTGGTCGGCTCAATGCCCAGGAGGAAGGGCATGGAGAGGAAAGACTTACTCAAAGACAATGTGGCCATCTTCAAGAGCCAGGGAGCCGCCCTGGAGAAGTATGCCAAGAAGACTGTGAAGGTAATAACACAGGCTAATATTGGCAAAGGACACATACACAAGTATGTATTTACTTTCTAAGGGTGATTATTAAGTGTAAACTTGCTTTTTTTGGCTTGTTTATTTTCAGGTGCTGGTTGTAGGAAACACCAACTGTCTGATTGCAACCAAGTCTGCTCCCTCAATCCCCAAAGAGAACTTCTCCTGTCTCACCCGTCTGGACCACAACAGGGCTCGCTCTCAGGTGCGTTTCAGTGTCCCAGCGTTCCACTTTGTCAGCCTTAGGGTTTTTACTTCCATTTCTGAATTTTCTTTGCGTCCTCTAAGTGGCGATTCGCTGTGGCGTTCCTGCTACCAATGTCAAGAACATAATAATCTGGGGCAACAACTCGTCCACCCAGTACCCAGATGTGCACCACTGCTTGGTCAACATATCCGGTAGTGAGCTCGCCTGCTTCGATGCCGTCAAGGATGATGCCTGGCTCAAAGGAGATTTCATAGCTGTGAGCTGAATATCAGTATTATTTAAATCAACATAGAAACTAGCTGCACAACTCAAGCTTACACATTTGCTAATTACTGTGTTTCAGACAGTGAAGCAGAGAGGCGCTGCAGTCATCAAGGCCAGGAAGCTGTCCAGTGCCATGTCTGCCGCCAAGGCCATCTGTGACCACATGAGAGACATCTGGTCAGGCACCCCCCAGGTAAACGCCATGTTCATATATATACTGTTGTTCTAACATTAGAACATCTGCCTGTTGCGGTAATCAGGCAAAACATGGCTATGGAAATGTCAAATATTGATAGACTGTACTGTCCCCTTCATTACCTACCAATTTAATTGTCAAAGTATAACCTCAGCATGGTTATAAGTTTCTCTGTCAGAAGCACAGGCAGTTAGATCTTGTGTTACAGGTGAATCTGCTGTTTGTTTTTTGGATGATGTTTGTACTTCTCATGTTGATCAAGCCTTCGTTTCTGAAAGATAACATTTGACGTAAACTCTTCCAGTTTAACCAGTAAATCTACCTCTGTATTTTAGGACGAGTTCACCTCTATGGGCGTGTACTCCTCTGGAAACTCATATGGAGTCCCAGCAGACCTCATCTATTCATTCCCGATCCAGATCAAGGTGAGACTGGTCTAAACTTGTGGTTTCATTACATCTAGTTGATTTGTAGCCACAGCAGGGAATCAATAAGTTGTTTCTTTCACACGTTTGTCATCAGTTTATGGTTACTCACATTCATTATGTTCTTCTATATATGTGCAACAATGAACAACTTAAAGACTAAATTAGTGTAAATATGTAAATTTGAAGTGCAAAGAATAACACCCGACCAAAAGCCATTGTTCTCTTCGGCTGAAAGTTTCACCTGTGACCACATTCGGTGTCAATGAGTTTGTGGGTGTGGTTAAAAATGCACCTGTAGCCACGTCTAACAGTGATGTCACTAGGTGTGTGAGTTCACCTGCACACAGCGACCAGATGAGCAGTTAAACCACTGGAGGTTGGCAAAAACAAGATTTTCAAAGGGGGAGGCATTCAATGAATTAAAAGGTTTGTGTTTGTAGAGTGTAGAGGGATGTTTGTGAGTATTTTTTTCAAAAAAACACAAAACTTTGTATTTGCTTTAGGACAAGAACTGGACGATTGTGGACGGCTTGGCCATCAATGATTTTTCCCGATCGAGGATGGACGCCACAGCAGCAGAGCTGATCGAGGAGAGAGACATGGTGGTGTCTTTCCTGGGGTATGACTAGACCCTGAATGACTCTGTCTGTTGTTTAGTGGAAAAAAAGAATGCATCCAGTTTTAATTTGGTTATGGATTATTGCATTGGTCTCATATTCAGTCGACACCAGAAACACCGGACACACAAGTATCTCCACTCTAACTATAGTCCACCATTTGTTACCAGCTTGTTTCCAAGTTATTTTCAGTTAAACAATAAAAAAAAAGATTCAACGATGATGTTGTGTTCCTTTTGTTCCCTGTCTATCATCTTAGTGACAGACAAACACAAACACAGGGGTTTCAGCTTAGCAGCTGAGCAGTCAGACAGTAATGTGACTTTAATAAAAAAAGGTTTATATATTAAAATACCTGCATCACCCAGCCACACTGAGTGAGACATAGAGCTCAGCAATTCACTACTGGCAAACTAGTGTATAATATAGCAGCACTTGTAAAGTAATACTAACTAGTAGCATTTAGTTGTTAGCATAGGTTTAATGGAAAATAAAGCTTTTTCTCTCATGGTGGGCAATTACTTTTAATTATATTTACTGGAGGACCAGATTTTGCTGTTTAGATTATATTTTTTACTGTTTTCCTGCCACTGCCATGGGAACCGTGGTACCGTGCAATACCACAATGTCACCAGGCGAGGACTGTATTTCTCTATTTATCTCACCAGCAGCATCAGGAACAATGATGTAACATCTGTAGTTGGTTAAATTCACAATGTATCATTTATAGAAATAATTAAAACGAGGCCCTGAAAAATCCCCAAAAGCGGAAATACAAATCCTTCAAATTACAATAGGGCCAAGCATATGGCACCAGTAAAGCCATCATCATATATCACAACATCATATATCACAACATCACGTATCACAAAATCACAAATCACGTATCACAGCCTTCTCGACAGGTTTGAATCCGGTTCAGATGGGTCTTCCTGTGTGGAGTCTGCATGTTCTCCCCGTGTTTTCTCCAGGTGCTCCGGCTTCATCTCACAAACACGTGCAGATCAGGGGTTGTGTAGATTGGAGACTACACACAAGCTGCTGCTGCTTCAGCCTCTGGATCCTCAGGACACAGCTCAGCCTCCGTCCACACACACTGTCCTCTTCACACTCAGCTCC
Source organism: Limanda limanda (assembly GCF_963576545.1). Classification (NCBI taxonomy): domain Eukaryota; kingdom Metazoa; phylum Chordata; class Actinopteri; order Pleuronectiformes; family Pleuronectidae; genus Limanda; species Limanda limanda. Next base: position 22,823,416 of record NC_083650.1, on the reverse strand, counting down.
ATTCAGTACTTCCACCTGTTGAGAGAAGAAGACATCAGTGTTACAGAGACTCACTTCATCAGCTGTGAGTCAGTGATGCAGCTCATCCAGTAGAAAGAGCAGCAGGGACTTCAGTCCTGTTCAGAGGTGGAGCAGCTTCCTCTCTGCTTCATGTTCACGTGTTGGAATGAACACGCTAAGAGCTCAATGTGTGTCCACTGCATGTCAAAGTGCAGAGTGGACACCTGAGAGGTGGATTTACTGCTGTTACAGGTGAAGACATGTTTCACTGTGTGTTGATGAACATCTGCTTCTGACAAACTGGGACCAGCTGAGACAGATGGACCTCAGCAGAGGTTCTGCTCTGTAGAAAGAGATCCTGGTTACCATGGTGATGAGGAGAGGCTTCAGTCCCACTGATCTCAGAGCTGTGACAAAGATCCATCTGATCAGTTCTTCACTGATGAAGTGAGAGGACAAACTGTCTCAGATCAGATGAAGACGACACCGTCTCTGTCCCTCGTGTGAGGCTGTCAGCTGTGGTCCAGCTTCACTTCCTGTTCACATGAAAACAACAACAACTGTTGTCTTCACGTCAACTCAATCACATGATCCCAATTAGCTTGTGGCTCGTCTGATTTGCCTACTGTTGTCTCTCTGTGTCTCTGTCCAATCCTGACGTCTGTCCTCATTGTCCTCTCACAGCTTCACTGAGGAAACACTGAGGCCTGAACTACGAAGACACTCCAACATGTCCAGGAGATCTTTCTGAGATCAGCTCAACTGAACCTGACAGACACAGGTTAAGTGGTCACATGACTCTGGTTATCAACTCGTTAAGTTAACTCAGGTTATCCTCTTCGAGATCTGAGCGTGCACATTAAAGGGGCGGGGTCTACTGACATGACCAACCACAGACATGGACAGTTTGACTGACAGCAGAGCCTCATATTTCACAACCAAGAACAAACTGTTCTATAATAAAAATCAGAGGAGAACAAACACATGATCCAGAATAAAAGAAACTCAGTCACAGCTGCTAAATGCAGGAAGAACAGCTGGTAAAACATCTGGGATTGTGTCGATGTGTAAGTTACAGCGCCCCCTGGTGGCATCTGGTACAATATATTTCGTGACCATGACATAACAACGTGTGTGAATGAGATAAATAACTCGAGGCCACGAGATCTGAATCTGTTGTGTACCAACAAGACGAGCGGAAGAGAAGAAGAGACACACTGTCTCACTGTCTCTGATGACACACACTGTCTCACAATGTCTCTGAGGACACACACTGTCTCTGAGGACACACACTGTCACTGTCTCTGAGGACACACACTGTCTCACTGACAGGACACACACTGTCTCACTGTCTCTGAGGACTCACACTGTCTCACTGACTGAGGACACACACTGTCTCACTGACTCTGAGGACACACACTGTCTCACTGTCTCTGAGGACTCACAATGTCTCACTGACTGAGGACATACACTGTCTCACTGTCTATGAGTACACACACTGTCTCTGAGGACTCACACTGTCTCACTGACTGAGGACACACTGTCTCACTTACTGAGTACTCACACTGTCTCACTGACTGAGGACACACACTGTCTCACTGTCTCTGAGGACAAACACTGAATCCGAAGACACACACTGTCTCACTGACTCCTAGGACACACACTGTCTCACTGACTGAGGACACACACTGTCTCACTGACTCTGAGGACTCACACTGTCTCACTGTCTCTGAGGACTCACACTGTCTCACTGACTGAGGACACACACTGTCTCACTGACTCTGAGGACACATACTGTCTCACTGTCTCTGAGGACTCACAATGTCTCACTGACTGAGGACACACACTGTCTCACTGTCTATGAGTACACACACTGTCTCACTGTCTCTGAGGACTCACACTGTCTCACTGACTGAGGACACACACTGTCTCACTTACTGAGGACACACACTGTCTCACTGACTGAGGACACACACTGTCTCACTGTCTCTGAGGACAAACACTGAATCCGAGGACACACACTGTCTAACTGACTCTGAGGACAAACACTGAATCCGAGGACACACACTGTCTCACTGACTGAGGACACACACTGTCTCACTGACTCTTAGGACACACACACTGACTCACTGACTCTGAGGACACACACTTTCTTTGAGGACACAAACTGACTCTGAGGACACACACTGTCTCACTGTCTCTGAGGACACACACTGTTTTAGTGACTCTGAGGACACTCACTGACTCTGAGGACACACTGTGGTGGACACCTCTGACATCACTACTCAATAAAGACACATGGACCTGTCTCCAGGAAGCTGACTGAGGTCATCTGGTGTTTTGGGGACAGGATGAGTCTGGAGACATTGAGATGTTCTGGGTGAGTTAGAGATCAACTGAACCAACCAGACGTTGATTTAAACTTCCCTTATCCGTCCCTTTAAGGAGAGCGTGCACCACAGTGTAGAGTCACTGTGGTCAGTGGGCGGAGCTTTGATACTGGATGATCTCCAACTTAACCTGGAGCAGGTTAGCCGTTCATCAGAAGTTACCATGGTGATTTACCTTGTTAAAAAATGGACGAGCTTAGTGGGACTGAAAAAACTAAACCTGAAGTGAACCTGATAACCACAAATCTTGCTTGGTAGCACAGACCCTGGATCTGTGATACTGACTAGGTTTAGTAAAATACTGATGAAAGCAGCGTGGACTGACTCCACCCATCTACTGACATCAGAGTCTCCAGTCGACAGGTTGGACTCTGCTGTAGATCAAGCAGCTCCTTCACTGCTGAGTCCTGCAGGTTGTTTCCTCTCAGACTCAGGTTTCTCAGATGAGAGGGGTTTGACCTCAGAGCTGAAGCCAGAGAAGAACAGCTGATCTCTGACAGTCTGCAGTTCCTCAACCTGGATAAAGAATAAAACTTAACTGTAAATTAAACTGAGTTCATGTGTGAAAATAACAGACACATATACATGTCAGCAGAGACTCATATCACGGAAGATAAATATGTAATCAAACATGTTGGACTAAAAACGAGTCCTGATTCAGTAAAAATACAGTTTAGGAAATCCAGAACTACACTCAGTGTTTTAACAAGTAGCTGAATATTTAAAATGTCACAGATTCATTAATGAATGGATTCAAGTTATGTATGAAGAGGAATTATGTTAAATTAGATTTAAATGAGTTCACTTGTGTATAAATGCTGTTTTATAGATATGAGATCTACAAAAGTCAGTCAGTGAACTGACCACAGAGACTCCAGTCGACAGGTTGGACTCTGTAGAAAACCACACAGCTCCGTCACTCCTGAGTCCTGCAGGACGTTGTCACTCAGATCCAGGACTCTCAGATGAGAGGGGTTTGACCTCAGAGCTGAAGCCAGAGAAGAACAGCTGATCTCTGACAGACTGCATCTCCACAACCTGGATAAAGATAAAACTTAACTGTAAATTAAAAAGAGTTCAGGTGTGAAAATAAAAGACTTTGACTAAACATCACTGTCTCTGTTTTCAGACCTGAAGTCTGAGTCAAGTTGTTCTGGACATTTTCTGGAACTTTTCCTGCAGCCTCCTAATAAAGTTTCTGAGTGAGTCCATGTGAGAATAGAGCAGGTGAATGTCCAGAGGATTCACAGAGAGCGAGTGGACGTGTTGATGAGGTTTCTAACACGTGAGGGACGTGAAACTGGAAGAACACAAATATCTCAGGATGAAGAAGAGGAGCCGTACACGTAGAAGACGAAGACGTCAACTTGGAAACACGTGGAGATTCCAGAACTTTTGGTGATGAGAGCCGACGCCGGTGTGGATGAGCTGTAAACAACAACACTGATCTTTCCACAGCAGGATTTATGCGTCATGTCCGGCCTCCTGCTGCTCCACCCGTTCTTCATATGTGAAAGTCAAACTCCAGAAAATGTCCAGACACTATTTTACAGAGTTCATGACTGAAAACAGCTTGAAAGTCATTGTGTCCTCGGGGTTCAGTTGTTGTAATATGTAACTTCACCACTAGACGTCTCTAAATACCTTGCTGGACATGTTTAGGAGTCGTACACGTGAACAAGTCGACTACGTTCACATGTACGACACCTGGAGACGTCACTAACTCCTTCACAGTGAACCTGTAACTTAACATAACTTAACAAAACCATGGTTGTCATGGAGATATGTGTTTTGGCTCCGCCCCTCGTCTGAATGTTCCCACATGTTCCTGTTGCTGTGAACGAGTCGGACCTGGACAATCTCCTGCTGCTGCTTCAGCTCCAGAAAATGTCCGACCCACTTGTCAGAACATGTTCCACAGTTGATGTGTGAAAGGGGGAGCAGTTCTATGATCATGTTTTCTTGAAGTGGCGATGATCTGAGCAGCAGTTTGAACAGTTGAAAGTGGTGCAGGGAGCCTGAGGAACACGTGTGTACAGGGCGGGACAGAGATCTAGTGGTGAAAAGATAAAGGCATGGACGGCCCCATAAGTCCTGAAACCAGAGGAAGGGTTTCATGTTGGAAATGAACCCAAAGTGGAAGAAACAGGGCTGAAGAACTTGGTCCGAAAAATAATAGGAATCAAATATAATCCACTTGGACTCTGGACCCTGAGCCCAGTCCCAGAACACCAACACAGCACGCTGTCATGTGGTCAGTCCACAGGACCACCGGGACAAGTCCTGGTTAGCTTCCACAGAAACATTACATGGACACATTATCCAGCATTGGATTGTTTCTGTCAGTAAAACTTCAGTCACATTGATCCTGACTCGGTCCTCAGCGCTCATTCTACAAACATCTCTCAGCTCAGTATCAGTGTTCACTGTTAGGAACACATGTTCTGACCTTTGACCTTAAAGCTCCAGTGTGGAAGATTCAGGTGAAAGGATCCATTGTTAGAAACTGAATAGAAAAGAATCCTAGATTTGTTTTCCCTAGTTTCATCTGAATTGGACCAGTTGCTGTTTTCTTTACTTTAGAATGAGACATTTATATTTAAATATTTCACATTTGAATACTGTATATTTACATACTTTATGAATAAATACTTTATATTTACATACTTTATATTTACAGACTTGAGAATTAAATAATTTATATTATATTTAGAGTGAACCTTTAACAACAAAATATGGTGTCTGACCTCAGATTCTCCAGTTGACAGGTTGGACTCTGTAGAAAACCACACAGCTCCGTCACTGCTGAGTCCTTCAGGTTGTTTCCTCTAAGATCCAGTTCTCTCAGATGAGAGGGGTTTGACCTCAGAGCTGAAGCCAGAGAAGAACAGCTGATCTCTGACAGTCTGCAGTTCCTCAACCTGGATAAAGAATAAAACTTAACTGTAAATTAAACTGAGTTCATGTGTGAAAATAACAGACACATATTCATGTCAGCAGAGACTCATAACACGGAAGATAAATATGTAATCAAACATGTTGAACTAAAAACGAGTCCTGATTTAGTAAAAATACAGTTTAGGAAATCCAGAACTACACTCAGTGTTTTAACAAGTATCTGAATATTTAAAATGTCACAGATTCATTAATGAATGGATTCAAGTTATGTATGAAGAGGAACTATGTTATATTAGAATTAAATGAGTTCACTTGTGTATAAATGCTGTTTTAAAGATATGAGATCTACAAAAGTTAGTCAGTGGACTGACCTCAGAGTCTCCAGTCGACAGGTTGGACTCTGTAGAAAACCACACAGCTCCGTCACTCCTGAGTCCTGCAGGTTGTTGTCATTCAGATCCAGTTCTCTCAGATGAGAGGGGTTTGACCTCAGAGCTGAAGCCAGTGAAGAACAGCTGATCTCTGACAGTCTGCAGTCCCTCAACCTGGATAAAGAATCAAACTTAACTGTTAATTAAACTGAGTTCAGGTGTGAAAATAAATGACTTTAACTAAACATCACTGTCTCTGTTTTCAGACCTGAAGTCTGAGTCAAGTTGTTCTTGACATTTTCTGGAACTTTTCCTGCAGCCTCCTAATAAAGTTTCTGAGTGAGTCCATGTGAGAATAGAGCAGGTGAATGTCCAGAGGATTCACAGAGAGCATGTGGACGTGTTGATGAGGTTTCTAACACGTGACGGACGTGAAACTGGAAGAACACAAATATCTCAGGATGAAGAAGAGGAGCCGTACACGTAGAAGACGAAGACGTAAACGTGGAAACACGTGGAGATTCCAGATCTTTTGGTGATGAGGGCCGACGCCGGTGTGGATGAGCTGTAAACAACAACACTGATCTTTCTACAGCAGGATTTATACGTCATGTCTGGCCTCCTGCTGCTCCACCCGTTCTTCATATGTGAAAGTCAAACTCCAGAAAATGTCCAGACACTATTTTACAGAGTTCATGACTGAAAACAGCTTGAAAGTCCTCGTGTCCTCGGGGTTCAGTTGTTTGTAATATGTAACTTCACCACTAGATGTCTCTAAATATCTTGCTGGATATGTTCAGGAGTCGTACACGTGAACAAGTCGACTACGTTCACATGTCAGACACCTGGAGACGTCACTAACTCCTACACAGTGAACCTGTAACTTAACATGACTTAACAAAACCATGGTTGTCATGGAGATATGTGTTTTGGCTCCGCCCCTCGTCTGAATGTTCCCACATGTTCCTGTTGCTGTGAACGAGTCGGACCTGGACAATCTCCTGCTGCTGCTTCAGATCCAGAAAATGTCCGACCCACTTATCAGAACATGTTGCACAGTTGATGTGTGAAAGGGAGAGCAGTTCTATGATCATGTTTTCTTGAAGTGGCGATGATCTGAGCAGCAGATTGACCAGTTGAAAGTGGTGCAGGGAGCCTGAGGAACACGTGTGTACAGGGCGGGACAGAGATCTAGTGGTGAAAAGATAAAGGCATGGACGACCCCGTGTAAGTCCTGAAACCAGAGGAAGGGTTTCATGTTGGAAATGAAACCAAAGTGGAAGAAACAGGGCTGAAGAACTTGGTCCTAAAAATAAAAGGAATCAAATATAATGAACTTGGACTCTGGACCCTGAGCCCAGTGCCAGAACACCAACGCAGCAAGCTGTCATGTGGTCAGTCCACAGGACCACCGGGACATGTCCTGGTTAGCTTCCACAGAAACATTACATGGACACATTGTCCAGCATTGGATTGTTTCTCTGTCATTAAAACTTCAGTCACATTGAGCTTGACTCGGTCCTCAGCGCTCATTCTACAAACATCTCTCAGCTCAGTATCAGTGTTCACTGTTAGGAACACATGTTCTGACCTTTGACCTTAAAGATCCAGTGTGGAAGATTCAGGTGAAAGGATCCATTATTAGAAACTGAAGAGAAAAGAATCCTAGAGATGTTTTCCCTAGTTTCATCTGAATTGGACCAGTTGCTGTTTTCTTTACTTTAGAATGAGACATTTATATTTAAATATTTCACATTTAAATACTGTATATTTACATACTTTATGAATAAATACTATATATTTACATACTTTATATTTACAGACTTGAGAATTAAATAATTTATATTATATTTAGAGTGAACCTTTAACAACAAAATATGATGTCTGACCTCAGTTTCTCCAGTCGACAGGTTGGACTCTGTAGAAAACCACACAGCTCCTTCACTGCTGAGTCCTGCAGGTTGTTGTCACTCAGACTCAGGTCTCTCAGATGAGAGGGGTTTGACCTCAGAGCTGAAGCCATAGAAGAACAGCTGATCTCTGACAGTCTGCAGCTCCACAACCTGGATAAAGAATAAAACTTAACTGTAAATTAAACTGAGTTCATGTGTGAAAATAACAGACACATATACATGTCAGCAGAGACTCATAACATGGAAGATAAATATGTAATCAAACATGTTGGACTAAAAACGAGTCCTGATTCAGTAAAAATACAGTTTAGGAAATCCAGAACTACACTCAGTGTTTTAACAAGTAGCTGAATATTTAAAATGTCACAGATTCATTAATGAATGTATTCAAGTTATGTATGAAGAGGAATTATGTTAAATTAGAATTAAATGAGTTCACTTGTGTATAAATGCTGTTTTATAGATATGAGATCTACAAAAGTCAGTCAGTGAACTGACCACAGAGACTCCAGTCGACAGGTTGGACTCTGTAGAAAACCACACAGCTTCTTCACTCCTGAGTCCTGCAGGTTGTTGTCACTCAGACTCAGGTCTCTCAGATGAGAGGGGTTTGACCTCAGAGCTGAAGCCATAGAAGAACAGCTGATCTCTGACAGTCTGCAGCCCTCCAACCTGGATAAAGAATAAAACTTAACTGTAAATTAAACAGAGTTCATGTGTGAAAATAAAAGACTTTGACTAAACATCACTGTCTCTGTTTTCAGACCTGAAGTCTGAGTCAAGTTGTTCTTGACATTTTCTGGAACTCTTCCTGTAGCCTCCTAATAAAGGTTCTGAATGAGTCCATGTGAGAATAGAGCAGGTGAATGTCCAGAGGATTCACAGAGAGCGAGTGGACGTGTTGATGAGGTTTCTAACACGTGACGGACGTGAAACTGGAAGAACACAAATATCTCAGGATGAAGAAGAGGAGCCGTACACGTAGAAGACGAAGACGTCAACTTGGAAACACGTGGAGATTCCAGATCTTTTGGTGATGAGGGCCGACGCCGGTGTGGATGAGCTGCAAACAACAACACTGATCTTTCCACAGCAGGATTTATGCGTCATGTCTGGCCTCCTGCTGCTCCACCCGTTCTTCATATGTGAAAGTCAAACTCCAGAAAATGTCCAGACACTATTTTACAGAGTTCATGACTGAAAACAGCTTGAAAGTCATTGTGTCCTCGGGGTTCAGTTGTTGTAATATGTAACTTCACCACTAGACGTCTCTAAATACCTTGCTGGACATGTTTAGGAGTCGTACACGTGAACAAGTCGACTACGTTCACATGTACGACACCTGGAGACGTCACTAACTCCTTCACAGTGAACCTGTAACTTAACATAACTTAACAAAACCATGGTTGTCATGGAGATATTTGTTTTGGCTCCGCCCCTCGTCTGAATGTTCCCACATGTTCCTGTTGCTGTGAACGAGTCGGACCCGGACAATCTCCTGCTGCTGCTTCAGCTCCAGAAAATGTCCGACCCACTTGTCAGAACATGTTCCACAGTTGATGTGTGAAAGGGGGAGCAGTTCTATGATCATGTTTTCTTGAAGTGGCGATGATCTGAGCAGCAGTTTGAACAGTTGAAAGTGGTGCAGGGAGCCTGAGGAACACGTGTGTACAGGGCGGGACAGAGATCTAGTGGTGAAAAGATAAAGGCATGGACGGCCCCATAAGTCCTGAAACCAGAGGAAGGGTTTCATGTTGGAAATGAACCCAAAGTGGAAGAAACAGGGCTGAAGAACTTGGTCCTAAAAATAAAAGGAATCAAATATAATCAACTTGGACTCTGGACCCTGAGCCCGGTCCCAGAACACCAACGCAGCACGCTGTCATGTGGTCAGTCCACAGGACCACCGGGACAAGTCCTGGTCAGCTTCCACAGAAACATTACATGTACACATTGTCCAGCATTGGAGTGTTTCTCTGTCAGTAAAACTTCAGTCACATTGAGCCTGACTCGGTCCTCAGCGCTCATACTACAAACATCTCTCAGCTCAGTGTCAGTGTTCAGTGTAAGGAACACATGTTCTGACCTTTGACCTTAAAGCTCCAGTGTGGAAGATTCAGGTGAAAGGATCCATTGTTAGAAACTGAAGAGAAAAGAATCCTAGGGATGTTTTAACTAGTTGCATCTGAATTGTACCAGTTGTTGTTTCCTTTATTTTAGAATGAGACATTTATATTTAAATACTGTATATTTACATACTTTATAAATAAATACTATATATTTACATACTTTATATTTACAGACTTTAGAATTAAATACTTTATATTATATTCAGACTGAACCTTTAACATTAAAACATGATGTCTGACCTCAGAGTCTCCAGTCGACAGGTTGGACTCTGTAGAAAACCACACAGCTCCTTCACTGCTGAGTCCTGCAGGTTGTTGTCACTCAGATGCAGTTCTCTCAGATGAGAGGGGTTTGACCTCAGAGCTGAAGCCAGAGAAGAACAGCTGATCTCTGACAGACTGCAGCTCTCCAACCTGGATAAAGAATCAAACTTAACTGTTAATTAAACTGAGTTCAGGTGTGAAAATAAAAGACTTTGACTAAACATCACTGTCTCTGTTTTCAGACCTGAAGTCTGAGTCAAGTTGTTCTTGACATTTTCTGGAACTTTTCCTGCAGCCTCCTAATAAAGTTTCTAAGTGAGTCCATGTGAGAATAGAGCAGGTGAATGTCCAGAGGATTCACAGAGAGCATGTGGACGTGTTGATGAGGTTTCTAACACGTGAGGGACGTGAAACTGGAAAAACACAAATATCTCAGCATGAAGAAGAGGAGCCGTACACGTAGAAGACGAAGACGTCAACGTGGAAACACGAGGAGATTCCAGATCTTTTGGTGATGAGGGCCGACGCTGGTGTGGATGAGCTGTAAACAATAACACTGATCTTTCCACAGCAGGATTTATACGTCATGTCCGGCCTCCTGCTGCTCCACTCGTTCTTCATATGTGAAAGTCAAACTCCAGAAAATGTCCAGACACTATTTTGCAGAGTTCATGACTGAAAACAACTTGAAAGTCCTTGTGTCCTCGGGGTTCAGTTGTTTGTAATATGTAACTTCACCACTAGATGTCTCTAAATATCTTGCTGGACATGTTCAGGAGTCGTACACGTGAACAAGTGGACTACGTTCACATGTACGACACCTGGAGACGTCACTAACTCCTTCACAGTGAACCTGTAACTTAACATAACTTAACAAAACCATGGTTGTCATGGAGATATGTGTTTTGGCTCCGCCCCTCGTCTGAATGTTCCCACATGTTCCTGTTGCTGTGAACGAGTCGGACCTGGACAATCTCCTGCTGCTGCTTCAGCTCCAGAAAATGTCCGACCCACTTGTCAGAACATGTTCCACAGTTGATGTGTGAAAGGGCGAGCAGTTCTATGATCATGTTTTCTTGAAGTGGCGATGATCTGAGCAGCAGTTTGACCAGTTGAAAGTGGTGCAGGGAGCCTGAGGAACACGTGTGTACAGGGCGGGACAGAGATCTAGTGGTGAAAAGATAAAGGCATGGACGACCCCGTGTAAGTCCTGAAACCAGAGGAAGGGTTTCATGCTTGAAATTAACCCAAAGTGGAAGAAACAGGGCTGAAAAACTTGGTCCTAAAAATAAAAGGAATCAAATATAATCCACTTGGACTCTGGACCCTGAGCCCAGTCCCAGAACACCGACGCAGCACGCTGTCATGTGGTCAGTCCACAGGACCACCGGGACATGTCCTGGTTAGCTTCCACAGAAATATTACATGTACACATTGTCCAGCATTGGATTGTTTCTCTGTCAGTGAGACTTCAGTCACATTGAGCCTGACTCGGTCCTCAGCGCTCATTCTACAAACATCTCTCAGCTCAGTATCAGTGTTCACTGTTAGGAACACATGTTCTGACCTTTGACCTTAAAGCTCCAGTGTGGAAGATTCAGGTGAAAGGATCCATTATTAGAAACTGAAGAGAAAAGAAGCCTAGAAATGTTATCACTAGTTTCATCTGAACTGGACCAGTTGTTGTTTTCTTTACTTTAGAATGAGACGATATTTAAATACTTCATAGTTAAATTAGTGCTGTCAGTTAAACGCGTTATTAACGACGTTAACGCAACCCTATTTTAAAGATGTCAAATTTTTTATCTCGCAAGATTAACGTTCTTTTTGGCTAGTTACCTAGTTAACTAGTAACCTTAGATAAACTACAGCACCACGCCAGATCTAGCTAGACCGGAAGCAAAACAATAGGCACGCCGTTTGGGCTTGGAAGCCGGCCAATAGTAGCAGGCTAACGTGATCCAACCTGGATAAAGAAATATGAATATTAGAATGTGTCCTCCTGTTGTTGTGGATCATCATCATGTCAACACAGACTCTCAACATGCTGCTGACCTCAGTCCAGTCTGTGACCTGAAGATAAATATCAGATCAGACATGTTGGACCATTGTTTCATTCATCAGCTTCTTCTCGGTGTGTTGGTCACTGAGCAGGTTTGTGTAATTAAACACTGTTTAAAGTATGGATGGCCCCTGACAGTCACTTCCTGTTTGTTTCTATACTTATCAACTGTCCAACGTGTTTCAATAAGAATGTGTCTTATTTTGAAAACCGGAGGAGGACAAGTGCTCGGCCTCAGTCCACATGTTATTTACTAACACTTTCTCAGTGATCAGGAGCAGGTGAGTGCAGGTGAATGGAGTTGATGAGGTGGACGTGACTGACAGGCTGGGTGAGGGACAGATGACTGAGGGACAGTGAGCAGAACAGAACTGAGACAATTTTAATAAATAATGACCCAAGAAGAAAGAAAGTCTGAAAAGTGAAGAAGGATTTAAGGACCTCAGAGCCTCCAGTAGACAGTTTGGACTCTCCAGTCCAGAACACAGCAGCTTCACTCCTGAATCCTGCAGCTTGTTGTCACTCAGATCCAGTTCTGTCAGATGTGAGGGGTCTGACTTCAGAGCTGAGGCCACGACTTCACAGTGAGTCTCTGAGAGTTGACAACTACTGAGTCTGTAATTAAAGAAATATCAAATCTGTGAGAATTAAATCAGAAAACACAACATTCATACAAAACATGATCATGTGACCCTCACCCTGTTAAATCCCCTTTTTGTTAAAAACTCCTTAAGAGAATCCTTTCAGATTTGGCCCAAGAGTTCATTCAGACTAACAGAGGAACTCATTAGATTCAGGTGCTCAAAGGTCAAAGGTCAAGGTCACAGAACATGTTCATGATCTTTTGAACATGATGTCTCAAGTCTGTCTTTAGGGGATTTCTTCAAAATTAGACCCAAGATAAACTGATTAGATTTCAGTAGTCAAAGGTCAAAGGTTACAGTGACCTCATATTATTGTGAATGCAGCATGTCAGGAATCTGGAGGGACGGACACTGCACTGGTTGGTGGTGGAGGACAAACGCAGGGTACTCTAGTTTGACCAGAAAGAAGAATAAACCATATATCCTGCTTCTTCATTTTAAAAGAACAGTCAGTGATTCTCATCAGTGATCGTCACCTCACTCTGTGCTAGCTGTTTGCTCAGATATACAGTGCTGTGAAAAAGTATTTGCCCCCCTTTTTTTTGCAGATTTGTCACACTTAAATGATTCAGATCATCAAACAAATTTTATTATTAAACAAAGATAACCTGAGTAAATACAAAATGCAGTTTTTAAGGCATGTTTTCATTTATTAAGGGAAAAAATCTATCCAAACCTACTTGGCCCTCTGTGAAACAGTAACTGCCTAATAAACCTAAACCTAATAAACCTAAACCTAATAACTGGTTGTGCCACCCTTGGCAGCTTGTTTAAGGTCATGCCACAGCATCTCAATCGGATTTAAGTCAGGACCTGGAAGTTGTCCAGGTCCTGAAGCTGCAAAGCAGCCCAAGACCATCACACTACCACCACCATGTTTGACTGTTGGTATGATGTTGTTTTTATGAAATGCTGTGTTAGTTTTAGGCCAGATGTAACGGGACGCACACCTTCAAAAAAGTTCATCTTTTGTTTCTTCAGTCCACAGAATATTTGCCTAAAAGTCTTAGGGATTATCAAAATGTTTTTTGGCAAATGTGAGAGGAGCCTTTATGTTCTTTTTGGTCAGCAGTGTCTTTCGCCTTGGAACTCTGCCATGGAAGCCATTTTTGCCAAGTCTCTTTCTTATTGTTGAATCACGAACACTGACCGTAACTGAGGCAAGTGAGGCGTGCAGTTCCTTGGATGTTGTTCTGGGGTCTTTAAAGACCTCCTGGATGAGTCGTCGATGCGCTCTTGGAGTAATTTTGGTAGGCTGGCCACTAGTGGGAAGGTTCACCACTGTTCCAAGTCTTCTCCATTAGTGGATAATGTCTCTCACCGTGGTTCGCTAAAGTCCCAAAGCCTTAGAAATGGCTTTGTAATCCTTTCCAGACTGATACATATCAATTACTTTGTGTCTCATCTGTTTTTGAATTTCTTTAGATCGCGGGATGATGTGTTGCTTTTTTGATCTTTTAGCCTGCTTCACTTTGTCAGACAGGTTCTATTTAAATGATTTCTTGATTCAACAGGTCTGGCAGTAATCAGGCCTGGGTGTGGCTAGTGAAATTGAACTCAGCTTTCCCAAAAATGTTGTTAATCAAAGTTCATTCATGATTTATCAAGGGGGGTCAATTACTTTTTCACATAGGGCCAGGTAGGTTTGGATAGATTTTTTCCCTTAATAAATGAAATCATCATTTAAAAACTGCATTTTGTATTTACTTGGGTTATCTTTGTCTAATATTAAAATTTGTTTGATGATCTGAAACATTTAAATATGACAAATATGCAAAAAAAGAATAAACCAGGAAGGGGGCCAATAATCTTTCACAGCACTGTATATACATATACAATAATCTCCCTTGCACCCCACATGGTCTGAATCCTCAAACTCCAGCACAGTTATCACATGGATGGATTTCACTCTCCACATCTGATATAGTTGTTCTCATATGTACATGAGAACAATGAGAATGTATATGTACATACTAATAATAACTTGATACACACACACACCCACACACAGAAAGGATGTACTCACAGTGTTGACCACTCTAACACACACACTGCCCAAAACAATGAGGATAATTTAACACTGAGTGTATTTGAAGAACGACTCATCTCCACTCATTGAACATGTTATTGATCATGTCGGGACTCACCGAGCCTTCCTGCAGTTCCTCACAGCTGGGATCAGTCTCAGTCGACCCTGGTGTGATGTGTTGAACTTCTCCGGGTCCAACTCATCCAGAACCTCCTCTGACATCTGCAGCATGTAGGCCAGAGCTGAACAGTGGATCAAAGACAGTTTCTCCTTTGATTTGTTCTCTGACGTCAGGAACTGTTTCATCTGCTGATGAACTGAGTGGTCGTTCATCTCAGTCAGACAGTGGAAGATGTTGATGCTTCTGTCAGGCGAAATGTCATCACTCTCCATCTCCTTCAGGTTGTTGATGACTCTCTGGATGATCTTTGGATTGTTCCCTGTCCGACCCAGCAGGCCTCCTAAGACTCTCTGGATGATATTTGGATTGTTCTCTCTCCGACCCAGCAGGCCTCCTAAGACTCTCTGGTTGGACTTCAGACTGAGGCCATGAAGGAAGCGAACAAACAGGTCCAGATGACCATTTGTACTGGTGAGGGATTTCTCCATGGTTCTCTTCAGGAGGTCATCTAGGGAGAAGGTACTGTCTGTGTCCTCACATGTTCCAAAGAAGTTCTTGAGTTCTTCTGTGTTCCTCTCGGTGTAACAGTGGAACATGTAGACTGCAGCCAGAAACTCCTGAACACTCAGATGAACAAAGCAGTAGACTGATTTCTGGAAGATCACACGGTCTCTTCTGAAGATCTCAGTACAAACTCCTGAGTACACCGAGGCCTCTGTGACATTAAGACCACACCGCTCCAGGTCTTCTTGGTAGAACATGATGTTTCCTTCCTCCAGATGTTTAAGTGCCAGCCTCCCCAGCTTCAGGAGAACGTCCCTGTCAGCCTCCGTCAGCTGCTGTGGAGTCGTCTCATGTCCCTCACCGTACTTGTTGTTCTTCCTCTTTGTCTGAACCAGCAGGAAGTGTGAGTACAGGTCAGTCAGGGTCTTGGGCAGCTCTCCTCTCTGGTCTGTGGTCAACATGTGCTCCAGAACTGTAGCACTGATCCAGCAGAAGACTGGGATTTGACACATGATGTGGAGGCTCCTGGACGTCTTGATGTGTGAGATGATTCTGCTGCACAGCTCTTCATCACTGAATCTCCTCCTGAAGTACTCCTCCTTCTGGGCCTCAGTGAATCCTCGTACTTCTGTGACCCTGTCAACACATGCAGGAGGGATCTGATTGGCCGCCGCAGGTCTGGAGGTTATCCAGACGAGAGCCGAGGGAAGCAGATTCCCCTGGATGAGGTTTGTCAGCAGCACGTTGACTGATGACCTCTGTGTGACCTCAGACACAAGTTCCCTGTGGTTGAAGTCCAGAGAAGGTCTGCTTTCATCCAGGCCGTCAAAGATGAACAAAGGTTGACAGACAGCGAGCGTCTCTGCCGTGAGCTTCTGTAACGCTGGATGGAAAACACGGAGCAGCGTGAGGAGACTGTGCTGCTGGTCCTTCACCAGGTTCAGCTCCCTGAACGAAAGCACAGTCAGCAGACCCACATCCTGGTTCTCTAAACCCTCGGCCCAGTCCAGAGTGAACTTCTGCACCGAGAAGGTTTTTCCAACGCCAGCGACGCCGTTGGTCAGGACGACTCTGATGCTGCTCTGCTGGTCAGTTGAGGCTTTAAAGATGTCGTGGCACCTGATGGGAGTGTCGTGGAGGATCTTCTTCTTGGAAGCCATCTCAAGCTGCCTCACTTCATGTTGAGTATTAACCTCTTCACTCTGTCCCTCTGTGATGTAGAGCTCAGTGTAGATCCTGTTGATGAGGGTTCTACTTCCTGTTTCATCACTGCCTTCAGTCACATGTTCAAATCTCCTCCTCAGACTGAGCTTATGTTCATCGAAAACCTCCTGCAGACCACGATCTGCTGAAAGACAAGAAACAATGTCAGAGACAGAGAATCTGAGAATCTGAGAATCTACTGTTTGTTTTCATCAGATACAGAAAAATAAAAGCTTTTTAACTTTGTGCTTTTATAACGATGTTAAATGTTGATGCTGTATGAAGGAACAAAATAAAACCACATGTGCTGTTGTCAGAAGTGAAGACATCACCAGACACATGTACAGTGCTGCTCTGACCGGCTGTCTGAGCTCCAGCTCCTGTTCGGGATCTTTGTCCACACTGGGGACAGGAGGAGTCTCCTGAAGAACCAGACTGGTCCCAGTATGGGGTGATGCACTGTCTGCAGAACCAGTGTCCACAGCTGGTGGAGACTGGATCCTTCAGGACGTCCTGACACGAAGCACAGCAGGTCGACTGCTCCTCCTCAGAAACATGACTCCTCTTCCTCTCCCTGTGAAGACATGTCCTGATTACTCACATGTCACAGTCACAGGTTGTCATTACTTCTGTCAAAGAGGTTTTGTTTTCACCCAGTATGTTTGTGTTGGTTGGTTCGTTAGTGGGATTATAAAAAACGACAGAAGGAAGGTTGTGGTCTGTGAACCAGATCGAGGGGGGGGGGGTGTCCTCTTTCACACACACATGTTCAGAGGACTGATGTTTACCAGTGTTTGGAATTTGGTGCAGATCCAAATCAAAATGAGTCTCTAGTGGATTTCAAAGTGGTTTCATAAGGAGCGTGTTGGTTCTTGGTGGAGGTCTGAGCTCTTTGAGTGATTCTGAGAGATTAGTCACCAACTTCAATGAAGCTGTGTCCTAATGCAGGGGCCACACTATAGGAAACTAGACCCTCTTCAGAGCAGGTCACAGTAGAAACAGTCTCTTACTCTGTGTGTGAGGGTCCAGGTTCTTTACTGAAGTTTATAGGCTCATCTTTGGACTGGTCACTCTTCAGAGACAGACAGCCGGACCCTGGAGACTCTGCTCTCAGTCTCTGGTCCTGACCTCTGCAAACACAAACATGTTTTTATTCAGAACACATCATTCACTGGTTCATTCTCTTAGGATTCAGTTTGGATCTTCACATGTTTGTAGCAGGTCTCTTACTTTGTGTGTGAGGGTCCAACTTGCTCTGAAGTGTCCTCGTCCATGTTGCACCGGGCCGGCTGCGGCTCAGTTGTGGTTCAGGCCGCGCTGCTCTTCTAGATATTCAAGGTCTGGTCTATTTCCTTCTGGTTCTGCGCTCAGTTTACTGCAGAACACAGTGAAATGATCTTTCACACCAGTTTCAATGTTCATCTGTTGAAAACGTCACAAACACAAATATTTGCAACACTTCCTGTAGCCGACCCATTTCCAAATAAAAGCACTGCAGCTTTTCTGTCGACTGAATCAATTCATTTATTTGTAAATGTTTTTATTGTGAAATAGATTCAGGGCTTCATAGTTTGTAATTCTGGTATTTATTTGAGTACACAGGAGCACTTATATACAAGAAAATACAGTGATCACATCAGAAACCTCAGGAAGGCTGTAGTTACATTAAAAGTAAAAAAATCTTCAGGTGAAGGACAATAGTCTCTCTCTCTCTCTCTCTCTCTCGGTGCATGCTGGGAGGGTGGTGCATGAGCGAGTGTCGGAGCGAGGGCGATTTCGTTCTTAATTTTTCCTTTTTTGTTGTAAATGTTATATTTTTTCAATCACATAGCACATTAGAGTCACAGTAGTTTGTTTTCTGGTGGTTTGGGCTTTCTGCTGTGGGTGTTTTCATTTTTAAATCACTGACACGCAAACACGGGGTTAAGATCTGTGTGAGTTTCCCCTGCAGCGTGGAGAGTATCGGCCTCGCTGTGGGGGAGAAGGTCGGTCACAGCGGTGTGGTGTCGGCCGCTCGGATGAACAGTGCCGTGGTCGTGTTCCTGGATCGGGTGGAGAAGGTGAATTCCGTGGTCGAGAGAGGGATCACCGTGAACGGTTCTTATGTACAGGTGCTGCCTTTGTCCCAGCCCGCTACCAAGGTGGTCCTGTCCAATGTCCCTCCGTTCATCACCGATGAGTTCCTCAGTAAAGAGTTGTCCAGGTACTGGAAGGTAGCGTCCCGCATAAGAAAGCTGTTATCTGGATGTAAATCTCCGTTACTGAAACACGTGGTGTCTCACCGCAGAAAGCTCCACAACCGGAACGAGGAGCTCGACCTCTGCTTCTACGTCAAAGTAGATGATTATGATTACGTGATTTTCGCAACGACATCGGTGATGAAGTGCTTCGGGTGCGGAGAGGAGGGAGACACGGTGAGATCCTGTCCGAAGTGGAGTGACCCGGCTCCGCCCGGTCCTGAGGCGGCTGCGGGCGCTGGGGCGGGAGCCCACGCTGCTCCTCCTCCGGTACCGGACCGATGGGCCCCCGCTGCCCGGGCCGGCCCCTCCGGGGAGCCGGTCGCCCCATGAGGCCGAGCCCCATGTCCGACCCCCGTGTCCGAGCGGCCGATGGCAGGGGGGGATGTGGTGGGTGAGGGTGTTGTGGTAGAGGAAAGGGAGGTGGGAGGTAAAGGGGAAGAGGAGGGTGGTGTAAGTAGAAAACAGGTGGGGGAGAAGGTTTCTGAGCAGGATGGAGGGGACAGTCTAAGAAAAGGAGGAGAAGCAGGTGAAGGCAGGATGGCGTGGCGTGAACTGGTGGAGGAGGAGGAGGAGATGGAGGAAGAAGCTGTCAAATCAAAGAAAACAGCAAAACGCAGAAGGTCGACCAGGAGCATTTTAAATGAAGCACAGAGTAGCAGAGTACAAATGGAGAGTGATGTGAGTGAGTGTGAGTGTGTGTCTGATAGCAGCGACGTTCCGCTTTTTAACAGAAGTCAAAAAAAGAAAATGCTGAGAGCAGATACATTTAAATCCTTTTTACATCTCACAAAAAATCCACTCAAACTTGAGGACCACTTCCCAGATCTCGGTCTTTTTATTTCCTCGGCCAGACTCCACCTCAGCCAGAGGGAGGAGTCTGGCCTCACAGACCAGGAAGTTTTTAGAATAAAAAAACTGGTGCTCAGAGCAAAAAGACAATTAACTCCTGATGGAAAGGAACTTAATGTGTGTTTTAATTAATTTATTGTTTTCTGTTTTTGTTTCTAACATTTTAAACAACATGGATGTTTTTAAAGTTGGGGTTTTAAACGTGACAAGGGCAAGAGATCAAAAGAAAAGAACTTGTATTTATGAAACCATGAAAATTTAAAAAATTTATGTCATGTTTTTACAAGAAACGCACAGTGATTTTAATAATGAGTCTGACTGGAGGAGGGAGTGGGGAGGGGAGGCCCTTTTAAGTCACAACACTTCTCTGAGTGGAGGAGTGGGCTTCCTCTTCTCCACGGCTTTTAAACCAAACTCACTGGAGGTCAAACATGTGATCCCGGGGAGGCTTCTTTTAGCCAAAGCTCAGTTCGATCATTTTACTGCTGTATTTATGAACGTCTATGAGCCAACAACCAGTGCAGAGAGGAAGCCGTTTTTACTGAAAATAAGTGAAGTTCTTAAGGATTGTGCGATGGAGGATTTTTTATTCTTGGGTGGGGATTTTAACTGCACTGAAGATGCGATTTTAGACCGCAACCACGCGGAGCCTCATCCGGCCTCTCAGCACGCCTTAAAGCAGCTGGTCCGCTCTCACGGCCTGGTGGACGTGTGGAGGAGGATGCACCCGGACTGCAGACAGTACACCTGGTCCCACATAAGAGAGAGCAGGGTCTCCTTAGCCAGGCTAGACAGAATGTATTGTTTTAAACATCACTTTAATATTTTTAAAAGCTGCGCCATCATGCCAGCTGGTTTTAGTGATCATTCTCTGCTTTTATGTCAGGTTTTTGTCAGGAATGTTTTACCGAGGAGCGCGTATTGGCATTTTAATTCTGTTTTAACATTCGATAAGAATTTTAAAGATGTCTTTACGTATTTCTGGGGTGTTTTTAGACAGAGGAAGGGCAATTTTAGCAGTCTTAGACAGTGGTGGGACCATGGCAAGACAAAAAAAAACATTTAAGTGAGTCCACCGGAAATCAAGGTTATATTGAAAGCCTCAAAGAAAAAAATATGGCTTTAGCCGACCTGCTAGAAAGTAAAGTACAGGGCGCGTTGGTCAGGTCCCGGTTCCAGAGCATAAGTGAAATGGATGCTCCAACCAGCTACTTCTTCCGTCTGGAGAAAAAGAACGGGCAGAGGAGAGTAAGCCACACACTGCTCTCGGACACAGGGCAAGAGCTAGTGGAACCGCGCCAGATAAGAGAGCAGGCTGTGAGTTTTTATCAAGCACTGTACTCGTCTGAGGAAGAACAGACAAGCACAGAGGAGTTCTGTAAAGTGCTACCTCAGATCTCGGAAGAGTCCAACTCACAGCTAGCAAGTGTCCATTTTGCAACCTGCGTGAGACTATTTATCACGTTTTTACTGGGTGCAAGAGACTAAAAAGTTTCTTAGCACTTTAACTGCGGTTTTTAGTGATTTTAACGTCATTTTTACTGAGAAGGTTTTTATCATGGGAGCTGCCTACAACAAAACAAGTAAAGATAAGTGGCAGCTCCTGAACCACCTCTCAGGCGAGGCAAAGATGTCCATTTACATTAGTCGAAAAAAACGGGTAGAGAACAGAGACGGGCAGGAAGCGACGGCGGTGTGGCAGGTAAACCTCCGGGCCAGACTCCAACTCCAGTTCAGTTTTTATACACTGGTATCTGATCTCAGTCTTTTAAAAGAATTTGGTATTTCAATGACATACTCTGCAACGTCACCAACAATGAGCTGTCCTTTCCACACTTTTTAACAGAGTGAGTTTTTTTTAACATCAGCACTTTTTGTTTATTTATCGAATAATACTGTAAGCAAGTGTTTTGTAAAATGAAGAATATGTAAATAAAGTGTTTGTGAAAAATCAAAAAAAAAATCTCTCTCTCTCTCAGACTTTACATTGAAGTACTAGCGAATTGCGTCACTTCCTTCCTGTTCCTGTTCCAGCTCACAGGAATCAGGACAAACAAGTTCAAGAAACGCAACCAAAAATACCCAGCAAGGACACACACACACACACACACACACACACACACACACACACACACACACACACACACACACACACACACACACACACACACACACACACACACACACACACACACACACACACACACACACACACACACACACACACACACACACAGGTGACTGTAACGTATGATTGTGAACACACGTTCTGTTATTAAACACTTGATGAACAGATGAAGATAAAAAGTGAAACTGTGAGTTAACTCTGTTCATTAGTCCTTTGAAGGCTCTTTGATCCAAACCTGCTGTTCACATCTGTCTCTGGGATCCGATCACATGACGTCTGTCACCAGGTGTGAACTGACAAACTTAGAGTCATGTGATCAGCAGACGGATGTTAACAGCAGGTGTGAGAGTGAGACAGTAAAACTTTCAGAAAGTTGTGTTCACACTCACCTGCTCACTTTCCTTCCTTCTGCTCGTCCAGGTGAAAATGGAGTCTGACCGCTCCCTGTTCTCAGGCTCCTCCTCCCTGTTGAACCAGTTCACACTTGAAACCTCAGTGTTCAACTGGGTGTTCACAGTTATGTTCATACCCATGAAACTGGTTCACAGTTCATGTTTTATTGTGCTGTTATGATGTCGATGACAAACTTAGGATCATGTCTTTAGTTAATAATGGACGGTGTGGGGTAATGAATCCAGATCTTCACTTTCACACTGAGTCCTGACTGGGAGCGTCTCCTGGGACTGAGCCGTACAATGTGATTCTTCATGATGTTTAAATGAGCCTCATAAACTCTGGAATCAAACCAACACTCAGTTACTTCATGTGCTGAGCGATCAGCAGACAGATGTTAACACCAGGTGTGACCCCACTTTATGATTGACATCTTGCACCGTCCAATGGATTCAGGGGGGCGTGCCATCAAGCTCTCAGTCAGGCTCCACCTCCTTCACAACCAACCTGTGACGTCACGTTGGGTCGATACTTGAGTTCAACTTTATTGTTGAAATCTCCTTCAGAACATTTTACAAACTCCATCACACACGAGGTCACAACAGAGAAATTAATTCACATGTTACAGATTAAAGTGATTTTCTCTCCGTCAGGTTCTTATGTTTTCCTTCCTCTTCCTGACGTTGATCATCACCTTCCTCAAAGTCCTCTGCGCCGCCCTGACAGTTTCCGGATCCTATCGGTCCTCGGCCAGAAACGCCCTGAACACCATCCTGCTGCACGGAGTCCAGCTGTTCATCTGCACGCTGTCGTTCCTCTCGCCCTTCATCAACATGGCTCCAGTCACCACGTGGCCCAACGACCGCACCACCATCCTCTTCGTCACCTTCCTGTTCACCAATGTGCTGCCACGTCTGCTCAGTCCGCTCATCTACGGCGTCAGAGACAAGAAGTTCAACGGCCTCATCAGACGACTCTTCTGCTGTCGGTGTTGCAACACTGGAGGAAACAAGGTGGTGGAACCTCGGAGAAGATCCAAACAGGTTCTACGGTGAACGACCTTAAAGATGGTTTTAAAATGTCGTACTTGCTCTAATGATGTCAAAACCTCATGTTTCTTTCAAAGGTCAAAAGACACATTTGTTTTTTTCAGGGACTAATGTGTCAGATTTAGTGACATCTAGTGGTGAAGATGCAGATGACAGGAAAATGAAGATCCGTTCTCTCACTCCACTTCAAACATGTAGAAGAAACTTTGAGACTTCAGATCAAAGAGTTTAAATAAAGATGGCTGACTCGTCACTTTCACTGTAACAACATCATGTTAAACAAAAGATAAATGACTTTGATCTGCTGGTTCTGCAGCTTGAAGACATTTCCATTAAAGAGGTGAAGATCTACACTGAGATGTAAAACCAATGTCTGGCCACTAGGTGGCGCCCTCCTCACAGACATGGCTGTGAAATGTGAAATGAGGGGCAGTTGTAAAGTATTTTAATTTTTCAAATCAAGAGTTGTTCTTTTAAATTGATTCACAAAAATATTTTTTGACATATAAAATGAAACGGAAAAAAACAATGTTCAAATAAAAATAACAAAACTTCATTCTACAGATTTTGTTGTGATTTTAAATCAATGTTTGTCTGTGTGTGTGTGTCTGTGAAGATGTCAATAGAATTGATATCATACCAAATGCAGGAGGGTGGGGGCAGGAGCAGCTACGGCCTTCACACAATGACTTATAATAGCCGTTGCTGCTCGGTGTTAATCTTGAGGTTAGTTAGAATGTGTATGCGTCACATCGCTGGTCAGTCCCACAAACTGTTTGATAAGAGGTCTGATAAGGCTCCTCTCATATATTAATATTATTAATTTAATAATGTGCTCAATGAAATGGTTGAAACTGGCTGAATAAATCGAGTGATTGACTGAAATTTGAATCAAAAAATAATAGAGGCTTCCTGAGGTCACCTGTCAGGAAAGACAAGGTAAAGTCCGAGAGAGAGAGAGAGAGAGAGAGAGAGAGAGAGAGAGAGAGAGAGAGAGAGAGAGAGAGGTGTTAAACGTTAACCTAAACCTGAATCTAATCTAAACCTGAACCTTAAAGTAACAAAACACTAAACAGAAGCTGAAGCTACTGAGCTGATGAGCGTCTTGTGAACGAGAAGCAGATTATATCAGATTAATCTTCTTTCTGCTCCTTTTCATTCAGGATTAGAGGTTTTGTGTTTTGCATTGAAATGTTTTTGTTTGGTGAATGAATGAAATCCACTGATAAAGAATCAAAAATAAATGTATTGATCTGCTGTCAGGCTGTTTATATTGAGACATAGTGATCAGATGTAGAATTTCATTATGAGCACAAGCTTTGCCTTATAAGTATAAAGTATATC
Source organism: Limanda limanda (assembly GCF_963576545.1). Lineage (NCBI taxonomy): Eukaryota > Metazoa > Chordata > Actinopteri > Pleuronectiformes > Pleuronectidae > Limanda > Limanda limanda. The sequence goes on along the minus strand of NC_083650.1, from coordinate 22,798,885 downwards.
TCATAAATGTGTTGGATGGAATTCTAACGGATCCTTTGGACGACGTGTTGTTCACACTTTGTGTTTGGTCACCGTGACAACAGCCTGGTGCACAGCTCCATGAAGAGATGATGGTCTCACTCTGCTGCAGAGGAAGTGGACCTCAGAGCTTCAACATCTGCTGGACAGATGTAAGAGCAGCGTGTTCATGAACATGGCGTCACAGTCACATGTTACACTGACACACGTGTGTTGAGGATCATCACAAAGTCACATGATGACCTCTCTACACAGTGAGAACTGGAGCCTGTCAGGAACTGACCCTGTCAAACATTTCTGATCCTGAAGTCACAAAGAACTGAGACGGGCTTGAACATGAAGTGAAATCATCATGTTGAGACAAGTGTCTCCACAAAATAACACAAACTGTCCAACACAACAGGCCCAAAATGTCCCCTGTCTTCAGGACATCATCTCTCAGACACTTTCTGTCCCTTGTCTCTGCTGTGGACCTCCCATCATCAGTTAATTCTAAGCATGCTGCTGTTCCCAGAGGCCTGCTACAGTCTCCCCCTGGTGGTTGTTCTGAGGTGGTGGTCGAGAATGTACAACAAGAATCTTCATCTACGTTTGTATAAAACGTCCTCAGGTCAGTTTTCTATTAAATATGGTAAAATGTTTATTAAACAGTTTCCTCAGAGATTTAAAGATGCTCTGCTCTTCATCGACTCTTCTACATACTGTAAATGTCTCATTCACTTTTCTTCTGGTTGTTTCCATTATGTCAAACTGGTGATTTTGTTCTTTTACCTGCACCAAGGACGAGATGTTTCCACCTGTTTGTTAGAAGAGGAAAGAAAAGCAGAGTCATGATTCCAGTGAAGTCGGTGGAAGGATGTTTATTGAGCATTAAAGCAGAGACAAGTAGAAACAGAACTTTTCTCTCTGAGATGTTTTTCTTTCTCGTTACATTTCATTTAATTTAGCTGACGCTTTTATCCAAAGCGACTTACAATAAGTGCATTCAACCCCGGGGATACAAACCCAGAACAAAAAGAATCAAGAAAGTACAATTTCTTCAAAAATAAAGCAAAAGTACAAAGTGCTATAAGTAAGTGCAATTTAAGTGCTTGTAAATTGTTATATATATATATTATTTTTTTGTGGTTTCTCACAGAGGAAAAGATCCATGCGTTTGACTCATAGACTGAATATAAAGGCTTTGACTGGGATGTGCTGCTGTTATACTACAGCGCCACCTGTGGGTCAAAAGTAGAAAAGCCACCACCGCTCTGCACCTGATGCAGAAATGAAAACTTCCCATATTAAAGTCCAGTTTTGAAATTTTGTGTCAAAGACAAAACTCTGATTTTAAACTCAAAGTGATTTCAATGTGTTTAACTTTGTGTTCAATTATATCAATTTGTGATGTGAATCCAGGAACTTTAAGATTATAAACAAACATACACACAGAATGTGGTTCTACACACATGGAGACAAACTGAGGGACAAAGGTGGAAAATAATAAAGACAAATTTAAATACACTGTATGTGATATTTTATAGAGGGTTTATATATTCTGCTTGTGTTGTGTCATTTCAATAAACACGATCTTCATCTGAATAAACACAATCGGGGCAAGAAGGTTGCTGGTTTGAATCCGGTTCAGATGGGGTCTTCCTGTGTGGAGTCTGAATGTTCTCCCCGTGTTTTCTCCAGGTGCTCCGGCTTCACCTCACAAACACATGCAGATTAGGTGTTGTGTAGATGGGAGACTACACACAAGCTGCTGCTGCTTCAGCCTCTGGATCGTCAGGACACAGCTCAGCCTCCGTCCACACACACTGTCCTCTTCACACTAAGCTCCACGAAGACCCCTTCCACCTGTTGAGAGAAGAAGACATCAGTGTCACAGAGACTCACTTCATCAGCTGTGAGTCAGTGATGCAGGTCATCCAGTAGAAAGAGCAGCAGGGACTTCAGTCCTGTTCAGAGGTGGAGCAGCTTCCTCTCTGCTTCATGTTCACGTGTTGGAATGAACACGCTAAGAGCTCAGTGTGTGTCCTCTGCATGTCAAAGTGCAGAGTGGACACCTGAGAGGTGGATTTACTGCTGTTACAGGTGAAGACATGTTTCACTGTGTGTTGATGAACATCTGCTTCTGACAAACTGGGACCAGCTGAGACGGATGGACCTCAGCAGAGGTTCTGCTCTGTATAAAGAGCTCCTGGTTACCATGGTGATGAGGAGAGGCTTCAGTCCCACTGATCTCAGAGCTGTGACAAAGATCCACCTGATCAGTTCTTCAATGATGAAGTGAGAGGACAAACTGTCTCAGATCAGATGAAGACACCGTCTCTGTCCCTCATGTGAGGCTGTCAGCTGTGGTCCAGCTTCACTTCCTGTTCAAATGAAAACAACAACAACTGTCGTCTTCACGTCAACTCAATCACATGATCCCAAGCAGCTTGTGGCTCGTCTGATTGGCCGACTGTTGTCTCTCTGTGTCTCTGTCCAATCCTGACGTCTGTCCTCATTGTCCTCTCACAGCTTTACTGAGGAAACACTGACGCCTGAACTAGGAAGACACTCCAACATGTCCAGGAGATCTTTCTGAGATCAGCTCAACTGAACCTGACAGAAACAGTCAGGCACACACTGTCTCACTGACTCTGAGCACACACACTGTCTCACTGTCTCTGAGGACATACACTGTCTCTGAGGACACACACTGACTCGCTGTCTCTGATGACACACACTGACTCACTGTCTGAGGACACACACTGTCTCACTGTCTCTGAGGACACACACTGTCTCTGAGGACACACACTGTCTCTGAGGACACACACTGTCTCATTGTCTCTGAGGACACACACTGTCTCTGAGGACACACTCTGACTCACTGACTCTGATGACACACACTGTCTCACTGTCTCTGAGGACACACACTGTCTCTGAGGACACACACTGACTCACTGCCTCTGAGGACACACACTGTCTCACTGTCTCTGAGGACACACACGTCTCTGAGGACACACACTGTCTCACTGTCTCTGAGTACACACACTGTCTCTGAGGACACACTCTGACTCACTGTCTCTGAGGACACACACTGACTCACTGTCTCTGAGGACACACACTGTCTCACTGTCTCTGAGGACACACACTGACTCTGAGGATACACAATGTCTCACTGACTCTGAGGACACACTGTGGTGGACACCTCTGACATCACTACTCAATAAAGACACATGGACCTGTCTCCAGGAAGCTGACTGAGGTCATCTGGTGTTTTGGGGACAGGATGAGTCTGGAGACATTGAGATGTTCTGGGTGAGTTAGAGATCAACTGAACCAACCAGACGTTGATTTAAACTTCCCTTATCCGTCCCTTTAAGGAGAGTGTGGGCAATGGGCGGAGCTTTGATACGGGTTGATCTCGAACTTAACGGGTTGATCTCCAACTTAACCTGGAAGAGGGTTAGCCTTTCATCAGAAGTTACCATGGTGATTTACCTTGTTAAAAAATGGACGAGCTTCGTAGGACTGAAACAACGAAACCTGAAGTTAACCTGATAACCACAAATCCTGCTTGGTAGCACAGACCCTGGATCTGTGATACGGACTGTGTTTAGTAAAATACTGATGAAAGCAGCGTGGACTGACTCCACCCATCTACTGACCTCAGAGTCTCCAGTCGACAGGTTGGACTCTGCTGTAGATCAAGCAGCTCCTTCACTGCTGAGTCCTGCAGGTTGTTGTCACTCAGATTCAGTTCTCTCAGATGAGAGGGGTTTGACCTCAGAGCTGAAGCCAGAGAAGAACAGCTGATCTCTGACAGTCTGCAGTTCCACAACCTGGATAAAGAATCAAACTTAACTGTAAATTAAACTGGGTTCATGTGTGAAAATAACAGACACATATACATGTCAGCAGAGACTCATAACATGGAAGATAAATATGTTATCAAACATGTTGGACTAAAAACGAGTCCTAATTCATTAAAAATACAGTTTAGGAAATCCAGAACTACACTCAGTCTTTTAACAAGTAGCTGAATATTTAAAATGTCACAGATTCATTAATGAATGGATTCAAGTTATATATGAAGAGGAATTATGTTAAATTAGAATTAAATGAGTTCACTTGTGTATAAATGCTGTTTTATAGATATGAGATCTACAAAAGTCAGTCAGTGAACTGACCACAGAGTCTCCAGTCGACAGGTTGGACTCTGTAGAAAACCACACAGCTCCTTCACTCCTGAGTCCTGCAGGTCGTTGTCAATCAGATTCAGTTCTCTCAGATGAGAGGGGTGTTACGTGTGGCCAGGAGGTGGGGCTCTGTGTGAGAATGTGTGTGTGTTTGTGCCTCTCTCCACCTTTCTCTCTCTCTCCACGCAGCCAGTCCTCAGGTGAGACTCATCACCTCGTCAGCTGGAGCTGACTTAAGGAGGCTGTGAATTTCTTTCTCTCTCTCTATTCTTCCATGCAGGTGAACGGGTGAGGAGACCGAGGCTCCGTTTTCCCCCATGCCAGAAGTCCTTTTGAGCTTTTGTTATGTTGGTAGTTGGTTCGGGGGTTCCCGGTAGTCCTGTTTTCGGATAACCTTTTTCTTTCATTTAGGTAGTGGGTTATTTAGGCAGACTTAGTTCGGGGGTGAACACTGACTTCGACGGCCGATGGCTGGCTCAGTGTTCCCCTCTCTTTTGTTTGTTTTGGCCGGGAACCTCCAACCCTTTTGGTTTGTTGCCTTTCTAAATATTTGTTTCAACCAATAAACATTTGTTATTATTTAGTGGCAACAGTTGTTTCTGATTCGTTTATTTGATGTGTTCCGGGCCTCACGAGCCATTTCTTATAGGTCCGTAACATATTTGGGGGCTCATCCGGGATCACATGTTGGGTCTTCAGTGTTTCTGTTGATTCCAACTGTGAGTGCCGTGTCTATTGTGGTATTAAGGCTTTGTTGACTACGGCCCCAGTCCTGTGTGCCCCTGTGTTTGATCGTCCATTTAAACTGTCTGTTGATGCCAGTGATGCGGGTGCTGGTGCTGTTCTGCTTCAGGAGGGGGGGGACGGGGTTGAACATCCCGTCTCTTACTTCTCCAAGAAGTTCAACAAACACCAGCGCGTGTACTCTACTATTGAGAAGGAGGCGTTGGCCTTGGTCCTGGCGCTGAGCCACTTTGAAGTTTATGTGGGTTCCGCGAGTTCGCCAACTGTTGTGTATACGGACCACAATCCTTTAGTTTTTGTGAATCAGATGCGGAACACTAACCAGAGGTTAATGCGCTGGGCGCTCTTCCTGCAGTCCTTTAACGTGATCATTCGGCATGTGAAGGGGCGGGACAACGTCCTGGCCGACACGTTGTCACGGTGTTAGGTCTTGTGAATGTGTTGTTTTTTTTTCCTTCCTCCCTGGTCTTCACGTTTGCCCCCGGCTATTCACCAGCTCTGGGTGGGGGTGTTACGTGTGGCCAGGAGGTGGGGCTCTGTGTGAGAATGTGTGTGTGTTTGTGCCTCTCTCCACCTTTCTCTCTCTCTCCACGCAGCCAGTCCTCAGGTGAGACTCATCACCTCGTCAGCTGGAGCTGACTTAAGGAGGCTGTGAATTTCTTTCTCTCTCTCTATTCTTCCATGCAGGTGAACGGGTGAGGAGACCGAGGCTCCGTTTTCCCCCATGCCAGAAGTCCTTTTGAGCTTTTGTTATGTTGGTAGTTGGTTCGGGGGTTCCCGGTAGTCCTGTTTTCGGATAACCTTTTTCTTTCATTTAGGTAGTGGGTTATTTAGGCAGACTTAGTTCGGGGGTGAACACTGACTTCGACGGCCGATGGCTGGCTCAGTGTTCCCCTCTCTTTTGTTTGTTTTGGCCGGGAACCTCCAACCCTTTTGGTTTGTTGCCTTTCTAAATATTTGTTTCAACCAATAAACATTTGTTATTATTTAGTGGCAACAGTTGTTTCTGATTCGTTTATTTGATGTGTTCCGGGCCTCACGAGCTATTTCTTATAGGTCCGTAACAACAACAACTGTCGTCTTGAGATGTTCTGGGTGAGTTTGAGATCAACTGAACCAACCAGACGTTGATTTAAACTTCCCTTATCCGTCCCTTTAAGGAGAGTGTGGGCAATGGGCGGAGCTTTGATACGGGTTGATCTCGAACTTAACGGGTTGATCTCCAACTTAACCTGGAAGAGGGTTAGCCTTTCATCAGAAGTTACCATGGTGATTTACCTTGTTAAAAAATGGACGAGCTTCGTAGGACTGAAACAACGAAACCTGAAGTTAACCTGATAACCACAAATCCTGCTTGGTAGCACAGACCCTGGATCTGTGATACGGACTGTGTTTAGTAAAATACTGATGAAAGCAGCGTGGACTGACTCCACCCATCTACTGACCTCAGAGTCTCCAGTCGACAGGTTGGACTCTGCTGTAGATCAAGCAGCTCCTTCACTGCTGAGTCCTGCAGGTTGTTGTCACTCAGATTCAGTTCTCTCAGATGAGAGGGGTTTGACCTCAGAGCTGAAGCCAGAGAAGAACAGCTGATCTCTGACAGTCTGCAGTTCCACAACCTGGATAAAGAATCAAACTTAACTGTAAATTAAACTGGGTTCATGTGTGAAAATAACAGACACATATACATGTCAGCAGAGACTCATAACATGGAAGATAAATATGTTATCAAACATGTTGGACTAAAAACGAGTCCTAATTCAGTAAAAATACAGTTTAGGAAATCCAGAACTACACTCAGTCTTTTAACAAGTAGCTGAATATTTAAAATGTCACAGATTCATTAATGAATGGATTCAAGTTATATATGAAGAGGAATTATGTTAAATTAGAATTAAATGAGTTCACTTGTGTATAAATGCTGTTTTATAGATATGAGATCTACAAAAGTCAGTCAGTGAACTGACCACAGAGTCTCCAGTCGACAGGTTGGACTCTGTAGAAAACCACACAGCTCCATCACTCCTGAGTCCTGCAGGTCGTTGTCAATCAGATTCAGTTCTCTCAGATGAGAGGGGTTTGACCTCAGAGCTGAAGCCAGAGAAGAACAGCTGATCTCTGACAGTCTGCCGTTCCTCAACCTGGATAAAGAATCAAACTTAACTGTAAATTAAACTGAGTTCATGTGTGAAAATAACAGACACATATACATGTCAGCAGAGACTCATAACATGGAAGATAAATATGTAATCAAACATGTTGGACTAAAAACGAGTCCTGATTCAGTAAAAATACAGTTTAGGAAATCCAGAACTACACTCAGTGTTTTAACAAGTAGCTGAATATTTAAAATGTCACAGATTCATTAATAAATGGATTCAAGTTATATATGAAGAGGAATTATGTTAAATAAGAATTAAATGAGTTCACTTGTGTATAAATACTGTTTTATAGATATGAGATCTACAAAAGTCAGTCAGTGAACTGACCACAGAGTCTCCAGTCGACAGGTTGGACTCTGTAGAAAACCACACAGCTCCTTCACTCCTGAGTCCTGCAGATTGTTGTCACTTAGACTCAGGTTTCTCAGATGAGAGGAGTTTGACCTCAGAGCTGAAGCCAGAGAAGAACAGCTGATCTCTGACAGTCTTCAGCTCCACAACCTGGATAAAGAATCAAACTTAACTGTTAATTAAACTGAGTTAAGGTGTGAAAATACAAGACTTTGACTAAACATCGCTGTCTCTGTTTTCAGACCTGAAGTCTGAGTCAAGTTGTTCTGGACATTTTCTGGAACTTTTCCTGCAGCCTCCTAATAAAGTTTCTGAGTGAGTCTATGTGAGAATAGAGCAGGTGAATGTCCAGAGGATTCACAGAGAGCGAGTGGACGTGTTGATGAGGTTTCTAACACGTGACGGACGTGAAACTGGAAAAACACAAATATCTCAGGATGAAGAAGAGGAGCCGTACACGTAGAAGACAAAGACGTCAACTTGGAAACACGTGGAGATTCCAGAGCTTTTGGTGATGAGGGCCGACGCCGGTGTGGATGAGCTGTAAACAATAACACTGATCTTTCCACAGCAGGATTTATACGTCATGTCACGCCTCTTGCTGCTCCACCCGTTCTTCATATGTGAAAGTCAAACTCCAGAAAATGTCCAGACACTATTTTACAGAGTTCATGACTGAAAACAGCTTGAAAGTCCTTGTGTCCTCGGAGTTCAGTTGTTTGTAATATGTAACTTCACCACTAGATGTCTCTAAATATCCTGCTGGACATGTTCAGGAGTCGTACACGGGAACAAGTGGACTACGTTCACGTGTTCGACACCTGGAGACGTCACTAACTCCTTCACAGTGAACCTGTAACTTAACATAACTTAACAAAACCATGGTTGTCATGGAGATATGTGTTTTGGCTCCGCCCCTGGTCTCAATGTTCCCACTTTTTCCTGTTGCTGTGAACGAGTCGGACCTGGGCAATCTCCTGCTGCTGCTTCAGATCCAGAAAATGTCTGACCCACTTGTCAGAATATGTTCCACAGTTGAAAGGGCGAGCAGTTCTATGATCATGTTTTCTTGAAGTGGCGATGATCTGAGCAGCAGTTTGACCAGTTGAAAGTGGTGCAGGGAGCCTGAGGAACACGTGTGTACAGGGCGGGACAGAGATCTAGTGGTGAAAAGATAAAGGCATGGACGACCCCGTGTAAGTCCTGAAACCAGAGGAAGGGTTTCATGTTGGAAATGAACCCAAAGTGGAAGAAACAGGGCTGAAGAACTTGGTCCTAAAAATAAAAGGAATCAAATGTAATCCACTTGGACTCTGGACCCTGAGCCCAGTCCCAGAACACCATCGCAGCACGCTGTCATGTGGTCAGTCCACAGGACCACCGGGACAAGTCCTGGTTAGCTTCCACAGAAACATTACATGGACACATTGTCCAGCATTGGATTGTTTCTCTGTCAGTAAAACTTCAGTCACATTGAGCCTGACTCGGTCCTCAGCGCTCATTCTGCAAACATCTCTCAGCTCAGTATCAGTGTTCTCTGTTAGGAACACATGTTCTGACCTTTGACCTTAAAGCTCCAGTGTGGAAGATTCAGGTGAAAGGATCCATTGTTAGAAACTGAAGAGAAAAGAAGCCTAGAGATGTTATCACTAGTTTCATCTGAACTGGACCAGTTGTTGTTTTCTTTACTTTAGAATGAGACGATGTTTAAATACTTCATAGTTAAATTAGTGCTGTCAGTTAAACGCGTTATTAACGACATTAACGCAACCCTATTTTAAAGATGTCAAATTTTTTTCTTGCAAGATTAACGTTCTTTTTGGCTAGTTAACCTTAGATAAACTACAGCACCACGCCAGATCTAGCTAGACCGGAAGCAAAACAATAGGCACGCCGTTTGGGCTTGGAAGCCGGCCAATAGTAGCAGACTAACGTGATCCAACCTGGATAAAGAAATATGAATATTAGAATGTGTCCTCCTGGTGTTGTGGATCATCATCATGTCAACACAGACTCTCAACATGCTGCTGACCTCAGTCCAGTCTGTGACCTGAAGATAAATATCAGATCAGACATGTTGGACCATTGTTTCATTCATCAGCTTCTTCTCTGTGTGTTGGTCACTGAGCAGGTTTGTGTTATTAAACACTGTTTAAAGTATGGATGGCCCCTGACAGTCACTTCCTGTTTGTTTCTATACTTATCAACTGTCCAACATGTTTCAATAAGAATGTGTCTTATTTTGAAAACCGGAGGAGCACGAGTGCTCGGCCTCAGTCCACATGTTATTTACTGACACTTTCTCAGTGATCAGGAGCAGGTGAGTGCAGGTGAATGGAGTTGATGAGGTGGACGTGACTGACAGGCTGGGTGAGGGACAGATGACTGAGGGACAGTGAGCAGAACAGAACTGAGACAATTTTAATAAATAATGACCCAAGAAGAAAGAAAGTCTGAAAAGTGAAGAAGGATTTAAGGACCTCAGAGTCTCCAGTCGACAGTTTGGACTCTCCAGTCCAGAACACAGCAGCTTCACTCCTGAATCCTGCAGCTTGTTGTCACTCAGATCCAGTTCTGTCAGATGTGAGGGGTCTGACTTCAGAGCTGAGGCCACGACTTCACAGTGAGTCTCTGAGAGTCCACAACTCCAGAGTCTGTAATTAACGAAAATATCAAATCTGTGAGAATTAAATCAGAAAACACAACATTCATACAAAACATGATCATGTGACCCTCACCCTGGTAAATCCCCTTTTTGTTAAAAACTCCTCAAGAGAATCCTTTCAGATTTGGCCCAAGCGTTCATTCAGACTAACAGAGGAACTCATTAGATTCAGGTGCTCAAAGGTCAAAGGTCAAGGTCACAGAACATGTTCATGATCTTTTGAACATGATGTCTCAAGTCTGTCTTTAGGGGATTTCTTCAAATTTAGACCCAAGATAAACTGATTAGATTTCAGTAGTCAAAGGTCAAAGGTTACAGTGACCTCATATTATTGTGAATGCAGCATGTCAGGAATCTGGAGGGATGGACACTGCACTGGTTGGTGGTGGAGGACAAACGCAGGGTACTCTAGTTTGACCAGAAAGAAGAATAAACCATATATCCTGCTTCTTCATTTTAAAAGAACAGTCAGTGATTCTCATCAGTGATCGTCACCTCACTCTGTGCTAGCTGTTTGCTCAGATATACAGTGCTGAGAAAAGTATTTGCCCCCCTTTTTTTTGCAGATTTGTCACACTTAAATGATTCAGATCATCAAACAAATTTTATTATTAAACAAAGATAACCTGAGTAAATACAAAATGCAGTTTTTAAGGGATGTTTTAATTTATTAAGGGAAAAAATCTATCCAAACCTACTTGGCCCTCTGTGAAACAGTAACTGCCTAATAAACCTAAACCTAATAAACCTAAACCTAATAAACCTAAACCTAATAAACCTAAACCTAATAAACCTAAACCTAATAACTGGTTGTGCCACCCTTGGCAGCTTGTTTAAGGTCATGCCACAGCATCTCAATCGGATTTAAGTCAGGACCTGGAAGTTGTCCAGGTCCTGAAGCTGCAAAGCAGCCCCAGACCATCACACTACCACCACCATGTTTGACTGTTGGTATGATGTTGTTTTTATGAAATGCTGTGTTAGTTTTAGGCCAGATGTAACGGGACGCACACCTTCAAAAAAGTTCAACTTTTGTTTCTTCAGTCAACAGAATTTTTGCCTAAAAGTCTTGGGGATCATCAAGATGTTTTTTGGCAAATGTGAGAGGAGCCTTTATGTTCTTTTTGGTCAGCAGTGTCTTTCGCCTTGGAACTCTGCCATGGAAGCCATTTTTGCCAAGTGTCTTTCTTATTGTTGAATCACGAACACTGACCGTAACTGAGGCAAGTGAGGCGTGCAGTTCCTTGGATGTTGTTCTGGGGTCTTTTATGACCTCCTGGATGAGTCGTCGATGCGCTCTTGGAGTAATTTTGGTAGGCTGGCCACTCCTTGGAAAGTTCACCACTGTTCCAAGTCTTCTCTATTAGTGGATAATGTCTCTCACCGTGGTTCGCTAAAGTCCCAAAGCCTTAGAAATGGCTTTGTAATCCTTTCCAGACTGATACATATCAATTACTTTGTGTCTCATCTGTTTTTGAATTTCTTTAGATCACGGGATGATGTGTTGCTTTTTTGATCTTTTAGCCTGCTTCACTTTGTCAGACAGGTTCTATTTAAATGATTTCTTGATTCAACAGGTCTGGCAGTAATCAGGCCTGGGTGTGACTAGTGAAATTGAACTCAGCTTTCCCAAAAATGTGGTTAATCAAAGTTCATTCATGATTTATCAAGGGGGGTCAATTATTTTTTCACATAGGGCCAGGTAGGTTTGGATAGATTTTTTCCCTTAATAAATGAAATCATCATTTAAAAACTGCATTTTGTATTTACTTGGGTTATCTTTGTCTAATATTAAAATTTGTTTGATGATCTGAAACATTTAAATATGACAAATATGCAAAAAAAGAATAAACCAGGAAGGGGGCCAATAATCTTTCACAGCACTGTATATACATATACAATAATCTCCTTGCACCCCACATGGTCTGAATCCTCAAACTCTAGCACAGTGATCACATGGATGGATTTCACTCTCCACATCTGATCTAGTTGTTCTCATATGTACATGAGAACAATGAGAATGTATATGTACATACTAATAATAACTTGATTACACACACACACACACACACCCACCCACACACAGAAAGGATGCACTCACAGTGTTGACAACTCTAACACACACACTGCCCAAAACAATGAGGATCATTTAACACTGAGTGTATTTGAAGAACGACTCATCTCCACTGATTGAACATGTTATTGATCATGTCGGGACTCACACAGCCTTCCTGCAGTTCCTCACAGCTGGGATCAGTCTCAGTCGACCCTGGTATGATGTGTTGAACTTCATCAGGTCCAACTCATCCAGAACCTCCTCTGACATCTGCAGCATGTAGGCCAGAGCTGAGCAGTGGATCCCAGAGAGTTCCTCCTTTGATTTGTTCTCTGACGTCAGGAACTGTTGCATCTGCTGATGAACTGAGTGGTCGTTCATCTCAGTCAGACAGTGGAAGATGTTGATGCTTCTGTCAGGAGAAATGTGATCACTCTGCATCTCCTTCAGGTTGTTGATGACTCTCTGGATGATGTTTGGATTGTTCCGTGTCCGACCCAGCAGGCCTCCTAAGACTCTCTGGTTGGACTCCAGACTGAGGCCGTGAAGGAAGCGAACAAACAGGTCCAGATGACCATTTGTACTGCTGAGGGATTTCTCCATGGTTCTCTTCAGGAGGTCATCCAGGGACAAGGTACTCTGTGGGTTCATATATGTTCTAAAGAAGTTCTTGAGATATTCTATGACCCCATATGTTCCCAAGAAGAGGTTGAGTTCTTCTGTGTTCCTCTCGGTGTAACAGTGGAACATGTAGACTGCAGCCAGAAACTCCTGAACGCTCAGATGAACAAAGCAGTAGACTGATTTCTGGAAGATCCCACACTCTCTTCTGAAGATCTCAGTACAAACTCCTGAGTACACCGAGGCCTCTGTGACATTAAGACCACACCGCTCCAGGTCTTCTTGGTAGAACATGATGTTTCCTTCCTCCAGATGTTTAAGTGCCAGCCGCCCCAGCTTCAGGAGAACGTCCCTGTCAGCCTCCGTCAGCTGCTGTGGAGTCGTCTCATGTCCCTCACCGTACTTGATGTTCTTCCTCTTTGTCTGAAACAGCAGGAAGTGTGAGTACAGGTCAGTCAGGGTCTTGGGCAGCTCTCCTCTCTGGTCTGTGGTCAACATGTGCTCCAGAACTGTAGCACTGATCCAGCAGAAGACTGGGATTTGACACATGATGTGGAGGCTCCTGGACGTCTTGATGTGTGAGATGATTCTGCTGCACAGCTCTTCATCACTGAATCTCCTCCTGAAGTACTCCTCCTTTTGGGCGTCAGTGAAGCCTTGTACTTCTGTGACCCTGTCAACACATGTAGGAGGGATCTGATTGGCCGCTGCAGGTCTGGTGGTTATCCAGACGAGAGCCGAGGGAAGCAGATTCCCCCGGATGAGGTTTGTCAGCAGCACGTTGACTGATGACCTCTGTGTGACCTCAGACACACGCTTCCTGTGGTTGAAGTCCAGAGAAGGTCTGCTTTCATCCAGGCCGTCAAAGATGAACAAAGGTTTACAGACAGCGAGCGTCTCTGCCGTGAGCTTCTGTAACGCTGGATGGAAAACACGGAGCAGCGTGAGGAGACTGTGCTGCTGGTCATTCACCAGGTTCAGCTCCCTGAACGAAAGCACAGTCAGCAGAACCACATCCTGGTTTTCTAAACCCTCGGCCCAGTCCAGAGTGAACTTCTGCACCGAGAAGGTTTTTCCAACGCCAGCGACGCCGTTGGTCAGGACGACTCTGATGCGTCTCTGCTGGTCAGTGGAGGCTTTAAAGATGTCGTGGCACCTGATGGGAGTGTCGTGGAGGATCTTCTTCTTGGAAGCCGTCTCAAGCTGCCTCACCTCATGTTGAGTATTAACCTCTTCACTCTGCCCCTCTGTGATGTAGAGCTCAGTGTAGATCCTGTTGATGAGGGTTCTACTTCCTGTTTCATCACTTCCTTCAGTCACATGTTCACATCTCCTCCTCACACTGAGCTTATGTTCATCGAAAACCTCCTGCAGACCACGATCTGCTGAAAGACAAGAAACAATGTCAGAGACAGAGAATCTGAGAGTCACAGGTTGTCATTACTTTTGTCAAGGAGGTTTTGTTTTCACCCAGTATGTTTGTGTGTTGGTTGGTTCGTTAGTGGGATTATAAAACACAACAGAAGGAAGGTTGTGGTCTGTGAACCAGATCGAGGGGGGGGGGGGTTCCTCTTTCACAGAAATGTTCAGAGGACTGATGTTTACCAGTGTGTGGAATTTGGTGCAGATCCAAATCAAAACGAGTGTCTAGTGGATTTCAAAGTGGTTTCATAAGGAACGTGTTGGTTCTTGGTGGAGGTCTGAGCTCCTTGAGTGATTCTGAGAGATTAGTCACCAACTTCAATGAAGCTGTGTACTAATGCAGGGGCCACACTAGAGGAAACTAGATCCTCTTCAGAGCAGGTCCCAGTAGAAACAGTGTCTTACTCTGTGTGTGAGGGTCCAGGTTCATTACTGAAGTGTGGAGGATAATCTTTGGACCGGTCACTCTTCAGAGACAGACAGCTGGACCCTGGAGACTCTGCTCTCAGTCTGTGGTCCTGACCTCTGCAAACACAAACATGTTTTTATTCAGAACACATCATTCACTGGTTCATTCTCTGAGGATTCAGTTTTGAGGTTCAGATGTTTGTAGCAGGTCTCTTACTTTGTGGGTGAGGGTCCAACTTGCTTTGAATTGTCCGCACCCATGTTGTACCGGGCCGGCTGCGGCTCAGTTGTGGTTCAGGCCGCGCTGATCTTCTAGATGTTCAAGGTCTGTCTATTTCCTTCTCGTCTTGTGCTCAGTTTACAGCAGAACACAGTGAAATGATCTTTCACACCAGTTTCATTGTTTATCTGTTGAAAACGTCACAAACACAAATATTTGCAACACTTCCTGTAGCCGACTCATTTCCAAATAAAAGCACTGCAGCTTTTCTGTCGACTGAATCAATTCATTTATTTGTAAATGTTTTTATTGTGAAATAGATTCAGGGCTTCATAGTTTGTAGTACTGGTATTTATTTGAGTACACAGGACGTCTTATATACAAGGAAATACAGTTACCACATCAGATACCTCAGGAAGGACAAGAGTCTCTCTCTCTCTCTCTCTCTCTCTCTCTCTCTCTCTCTCTCTCTCTCTCTCTCTCTCTCTCTTTCTCTCTCTCTCTCTCTCTCACGCTCTCTCTTTCACGCTCTCAGACTTTACGTTGTCTTTCTGACATGTGACCTCAGGAAGCCTCCATTATTTTTGGATTCAAATTTCAGTCAAACTCGATTTATTCAGCCAGTTTCATCCATTTAATTGAGAACGTTATTAAATCAATAATATGAACATATCTTTTAGGGTACCAGCCAATAAGGGTGTGGAGGTGTACTATTGTACAAGTACAGTAATAAAGTTCCCTTTCATGTTATATAGTTTATGTCATTTGTAAATCCACCAATAAACCTGCATAGCAACAAACAAACGTTCAATAAAAAAGTTTTTGCAACTTGAGCATTTCCTAATCCACAATCTACTACATTAAAGTTAATTAATACAAGCTTGTAAAAGTTCATGTGTCCTTCAACCCCCTGGCACTAAGAGAAGGAAACTCAACATCTAGTATCATGTTCACGTCATAAAGGCTGGAAATGAATTACAGAACTTTATAGACAGTATCACTGAGAGCACATCAGTCAGCAGCTTGAAGCAGCACTCTGTATCTCCACTCAGTTCTATGGCTTTGTATAAAGTTATATATATATGTATGTGTGTGTGTGTGTGTGTGTGTGTGTGTGTGTGTGTGTGTGTGTGTGTGTGTGTGTGTGTGTGTGTTTGTGGGTGTGTGTTTGTGTGTGTGACCACTGCTGTAACGTATGATTGTGAAAACACGTTCTGTTATTAAACACTTGATGAACAGATGAAGATAAAAAAGTGAAACTGTGAGTTAACTCTGTTAATTAGTCCTTTGAAGGCTCTTTGTTCCAGACCTGCTGTTCACATCTGTCTCTGGGATCCGATCACATGACGTCTGTCACCAGGTGTGAACTGACAAACTTAGAGTCATGTGATCAGCAGACGGATGTTAACAGCAGGTGTGAGAGTGAGACAGGAAAACTTTCAGAAAGTTGTGTTCACACTCACCTGCTCACTTTCCTTCCTTCTGCTCGTCCAGGTGAAAATGGATTCTGACCGCTCCCTGTTGAACCAGTTCACTCTGGAAACCACCCAGTTCAGAGTCCAGTTCATACCCATGAAGATGAACTGGTTCAAAGTTCATGTTTTATTGTGATGGTTATGATGTAGATAACAAACTTAGATTTTTATAAGATTAGATTCAACTTAATTGTCATTGCACAGAGAACAAGTACAGAGACAACGAAATGCAGTTTAGCATCGAACCAGAAGTGCACAAAAGCAGTAAAAATGCAGAGTAATTGCATATGTAAAGTGGAACATGTAAATAAATAAGATATGTACAGTAAGAAATAGATATGGAATATGAACAGTATTGATACAAGACTAGCAGCAATAGAAGTAGGTAGTGTAGATAACAAACTGAGGATCATGTCTTTAGTTAATAATGGACGGTGTGGGATCATAAATCAAGATCTTCACTTTCACACTGAGTCCTGACTGTGAGCGTCTCCTGGGACTGAGCCGAACAATGTGATTCTTCATGATGTTTAAATGAGCCTCATAAACTCTGGAATCAAACCAACACTCAGTTACTTCATGTGCTGTGCGATCAGCAGACGGATGTCAACACCAGGTGTGACACCACTTTATGATTGACATCTGGCACCGTCCAATGGATTCAGGGGGGCGTGCCATCAAGCTCTCAGTCAGGCTCCACCCCCTTCACAACCAGCCTGTGACGTCACGTTGGGTTGATACTTGAGTTCAACATTAGTGTGGAAATCTCCTTCAGAACATTTTACAAACTCCATCACACACGAGGTCACAACAGAGAAACTAATTCACACATTTCAGATTAAAGTGATTTTCTCTCCGTCAGGTTCTTATGTTTTCCTTCGTCTTCCTGACGTTGATCATCACCTTCCTCAAAGTCCTCTGTGCCGCCCGGACAGTTTCCGGATCTTATCGGGCCTCGGCCAGAAACGCCCTCAACACCATCCTGCTGCAAGGAGTCCAGCTGTTCATCTGCATGCTGTCGTTCCTCTCACCCTTCATCAACATCGCTCCAGTCACCACGTGGCCCAACGACCGCACCACCATCCTCTTCGTCACCTTCCTGTTCACCAATGTGCTGCCACGTCTGCTCAGTCCGCTCATCTACGGCGTCAGAGACAAGAAGTTCAACGGCCTCATCAGACGACTCTTCTGCTGTCGGTGCTGCAAGCCTGGAGGAAACAAGGTGGTGGAACCTCGGAGAAGATCCAAACATGTTCTACGGTGAACGACCTTAAAGATGTTTTTAAAATGTCATACTTGCTCTGATGATGTAAAAACCTCATGTTTCTTTCAAAGGTCAAAAGACACATTTGTTTTTTTCAATGACTAATGTGTCAGATTTAGTGACATCTAGTGGTGAAGATGCAGATGACAGGAAACTGAAGATTGGTTCTCTCACTCCACTTCAAACATGTAGAAGAAACTTTGATCCTCTAGGAGACTTCAGATCAAAGAGTTTAAATAAAGATGGCCGACTCGTCACTTTCACTGTAACAACATCATGTTAAACAAAAGATAAATGACTTTTATCTGCGTGTTCTGCTGTTTGAAGACATTTCCATTAAAGAGGTGAAGATCTACACTGAGATGTAAAACCAATGTCTGGCCACTAGGTGGCGCCCTCCTCACAGACATGGCTGTGAAATGTGAAATGAGGGGCAGTTGTAAAGTATTTTAGTTTTAGTAACAAAAATATTTTTTGACATATAAAATGAAACGGAAAAAAACAATGTTCAAATAAAAATAACAAAACTTCATTCTACAGATTTTGTTGTGATTTTAAATCAATGTTTGTCTGTGTGTGTGTGTCTATGAAGATGTCAATAGAATTTAAATCATACCAAATGCAGGAGGGTGGGGGCAGGAGCAGCTTGCGCCTTCACACAATGACTTATAATAGCCGTTGCTGCTCGGTGTTAATCTTGAGGTTAGTTAGAATGTGTATGCGTCACATCGCTGGTCAGTCGCACAAACTGTTTGATAAGAGGTCTGATAAGGCTCCTCTCATATATTAATATTATTAATTTAATAATGTGCTCAATGAAATGGTTGAAACTGGCTGAATAAATCGAGTGATTGACTGAAATTTGAATCAAAAAATTATGGAGGCTTCCTGAGGTCACCTGTCAGGAAAGACAACGTAAAGTCCGAGAGAGAGAGAGAGAGAGAGAGAGAGAGAGAGAGAGAGAGAGAGAGAGAGAGAGAGAGAGGTGTTAAACTTTAACCTAAACCTGAATCTAATCTAGACATCAACCTTAAAGTAACAAAACACTAAACAGAAGCTGAAACTACTGAGCTGATGAGCGTCTTGTGAACGAGAAGCAGATTATATCAGATTAATCTTCTTTCTGCTCCTTTTCATTCAGGATTAGAGGTTTTGTGTTTTGCATTGAAATGTTTTTGTTTGGTGAATGAAGGAAATCAACTGATAAAGAATCAAAAATAAATGTATTGATCAGCTGTCAGGCTGTTTATATTGAGACATATTGACAAGATGTAGAATTTCATTACGAGCACAAGCTTTTCCTTATAAGTATAAAGTATATCCCATAAATATGTTGGATGGCATTCTAACGGATCCTTTGGACGACGGGTTGTTCACACTTTGTGTTTGGTCACCGTGACAACAGCATGGTGCACAGCTCCATGAAAAGATGATGGTCTCACTCTGCTGCAGAGGAAGTGGACCTCAGAGCTTCAACATCTGCTGGACAGATGTTAGAGCAGCGTGTTCATGAACATGGCGTCACAGTCACATGTTACACTGACACACGTGTGTTGAGGATCATCACAAAGTCACATGATGACCTCTCCACACAGTGAGAACTGGAGCCTGTCAGGAACTGACTCTGTCAAACATTTCTGATCCTGAAGTCACAAAGAACTGAGACGGGCTTGAACAGGAAGTGAAATCATCATGTTGAGACAAGTGTCTCCACAAAATAACACAAACTGTTCAACACAACAGGCCCAAAATGTCCACTGTCTTCAGGACATCATCTCTCAGACACTTTCTGTACCTTGTCTCTGCTGGGAACCTCCCATCATCAATTAATTCTAAGCTTGCTGCTGTTCCCAGAGGCTGCTACAGTCTCCCCCTGGTGGTTGTTCTGAGGTGGTGCTCAAGAACGTACAACAAGAATCTTCATCTACGTTTGTATAAAACGTCCTCGGGTCAGTTTTCTATTAAATATGGTAAAATGTTTATTAAACAGTTTCCTCAGAGACTTAAAGATGCTCTGCTCTTCATCGACTCTTCTACATACTGTAAATGTCTCATTCACTTTTCTTCTGGTTGTTTCTCAAACTGGTGATTTAGTTCTTTTACCTGCACCAAGGACGAGATGTTTCCACCTGTTTATTTGAAGAGGAAAGAAAAGCAGAGTCATGATTTCAGTGAAGTCGGTGGAAGGATGTTTATTGAGCATTGAAGCAGAGACAAGTAGAAACAGAACTTTTCTCTCTGAGATGTTTTTCTTCTCGTTACATCTGGTTTGTCACAGAGGAAATGATCCATTTGTTGGACTCATAGACTGAATATAAAGGCTTTGACTGGGATGTGCTGCTGTTATACTACAGCGCCACCTGTGGGTCAAAAGTAGAAAAGCCACCACCGCTCTGCACCTGATGCAGAAATGAAAACTTCCCATATTAAAGTCCAGTTTTGATCTTTTGTGTCAAAGACAAAACTCTGATTTTCAACTCAAAGTGATTTCAATGTGTTTAACTTTGTGTTAAATTATATCAATTTGTGATGTGAATCCAGGAACTTTAAGATTATAAACAAACATATACACAGAATGTGGTTCTACACACATGGAGACAAACTGAGGGACAAAGGTGGAAAATAATAAAGACAAATTTAAATACACTGTATGTGATATTTTATAGAGGGTTTATATATTCTGCTTGTGTTGTGTCATTTCAATAAACACGATCTTCATCTGAATAAACACAATCAGGGCAAGAAGGTTGCTGGTTTGAATTCGGTTCAGATAGGGTTTTCCTGTGTGGAGTCTGCATGTTCTCCCCGTGTTTTCTCCAGGTGCTCCGGCTTCATCTCACAAACACATGCAGATTAGGGGTTGTGTAGATTGGAGACTACACACAAGATGCTGCTGCTTCTGCCTCTGGATCCTCAGGACACAGCTCAGCCTCCGTCCACACACACTGTCCTCTTCACACTCAGCAGCTCAAAGATTCCCCCTCCCACCTGTTGAGAGAAGAAGACATCAGTGTCACAGAGACTCACTTCATCAGCTGTGAGTCAGTGATGCAGCTCATCCAGTAGAAAGAGCAGCAGGGACTTCAGTCCTGTTCAGAGGTGGAGCAGCTTCCTCTCTGCTTCATGTTCACGTGTTGGAATGAACACGCTAAGAGCTCAATGTGTGTCCACTGCATGTCAAAGTGCAGAGTGGACACCTGAGAGGTGGATTTACTGCTGTTACAGGTGAAGACATGTTTCACTGTGTGTTGATGAACATCTGCTTCTGACAAACTGGGACCAGATGAGACAGATGGACCTCAGCAGAGGTTCTGCTCTGTATAAAGAGCTCCTGGTTACCATGGTGATGAGGAGAGGCTTCAGCCCCACTGATCTCAGAGCTGTGACAAAGATCCATCTGATCAGTTCTTCACTGATGAAGTGAGAGGACAAACTGTCTCAGATCAGATGAAGACGACACCGTCTCTGTCCCTCGTGTGAGGCTGTCAGCTGTGGTCCAGCTTCACTTCCTGTTCACATGAAAACAACAACAACTGTTGTCTTCACGTCAACTCAATCACATGATCCCAATTAGCTTGTGGCTCGTCTGATTTACCTACTGTTGTCTCTCTGTGTCTCTGTCCAATCCTGACGTCTGTCCTCATTGTCCTCTCACAGCTTCACTGAGGAAACACTGAGGCCTGAACTACGAAGACACTCCAACATGTCCAGGAGATCTTTCTGAGATCAGCTCAACTGAACCTGACAGACACAGTCAGGTTAAGTGGTCACATGACGCTGGTTATCAACTCGTTAAGTTAACTCAGGTTTTCCTCATTGAGATCTGAACGTGCACATAAAAGGGGCGGGGTCTACTGTGTATGACCAACCACAGACTTGGACAGTTTGACTGACAGCAGAGCCTCATATTTCACAACCAAGATCAAACTGTTCTATAATAAAAATCAGAGGAGAACAAACACATGATCCAGAATAAAAGAAACTCAGTCACAGCTGCTAAATGCAGGAAGAACAGCTGGTAAAACATCTGGATCGTGTCAATGTGTAAGTTACAGCGCCCCCTGGTGGCATCTGGTACAATATATTTCGTGACCACGACATAACAACGTGTGTGAATGAGATAAATAACTCGAGGCCACGAGATCTGAATCTGTTGTTTACCAACAAGACGAGCGGAAGAGAAGAAGAGACACACTGTCTCACTGTCTCTGATGACACACACTGTCTCTGAGGACACACACTGTCTCACTGACTGAGGACACACACTGTCTCACAATGTCTCTGAAGACACACACTGTCTCACTGTCTCTGAGGACACACAATGTCACTGTCTCTGAGGACACACACTGTCTCACTGACTGAGGACACACACTGTCTCACTGTTTATGAGTACACACACTGTCTCACTGACTGAGGACACACACTGTCTCACTGACTGAGGACACACACTGTCTTACTGACTCTGAGGACACACACTGTCTCACTGTCTCTGAGGACTCACAATGTCTCACTGACTGAGGACACACACTGTCTCACTGTCTATGAGGACTCACACTGTCTCACTGACTGAGGACACACACTGTCTCACTTACTGAGGACACACACTGTCTCACTGACTCGAGGACACACACACTGTCTCACTGTCTCTGAGTACTCACACTGTCTCACTGACTGAGAACACACACTGTCTCACTGTCTCTGAGGACAAACACTGAATCCGAGGACACACACTGTCTCACTGACTGAGGACACACACTGTCTCACTGACTCTTAGGACACACAATGACTCACTGACTCTGAGGACACACACTTTCTTTGAGGACACAAACTGACTCTGAGGACACACACTGTCTCACTGTCTCTGAGGACACACACTGTCTCTGAGGAAACTCACTGTATCTGAGGACACACACTGTCTCACTGTCTCACTGTCACTGAGGACACACACTGTCTCACTGTCTCTGAGGACACACACTGTCTCTGAGGACACACACTGTCTCTGAGGACACTCACTGTCTCTGAGGACACTCACTGCGGTGGATACCTCTGACATCACTACTCAATAGAAACACATGGACCTGTCTCCAGGAAGCTGACTGAGGTCATCTGGTGTTTTGGGGACAGGATGAGTCTGGAGACATTGAGATGTTCTGGGCGAGTTAGAGATCAACTGAACCAACCAGACGTTGATTTAAACTTCCCTTATCCGTCCCTTTAAGGAGAGTGTGCTCCACACAACAGTGTAGAGTCACTGTGGTCAGTGGGCGGAGCTTCTATACGGGTTGATCTCCAACTTAACCTGGAGCAGGTTAGCCGTTCATCAGAAGTTACCATAGTGATTTACCTCGTTAAGAAGTAGGACTGAAAAAACTAAACCTGAAGTTCACCTGATAACCACAAATCCTGCTTGGTAGCACAGACCCTGGATCTGTGATACTGACTGTGTTTAGTAAAATACTGATGAAAGCAGCGTGGACTGACTCCAACCATCTACTGACCTCAGAGTCTCCAGTCGACAGGTTGGACTCTGCTGTAGATCAAGCAGCTCCTTCACTGCTGAGTCCTTCAGCTTGTTGAACCTCAGATCCAGTTCTCTCAGATGAGAGGGGTTTGACCTCAGAGCTGAAGCCAGAGAAGAACAGCTGATCTCTGACAGACTGCAGCTCCACAACCTGGATAAAGAATAAAACTTTGAATTAAACTGAGTTCATGTTTGAAAATAACAGACACATATTCATGTGAGCACAGACGCATAACATGGAAAATAAATATGTAATCAAACATGTTGGACTTAAAACGAGTCCTGATTCAGCACAAATAGATTATTTGGACCCGGTCTCTGTCCTGCAGATCAGTTTAGGAAATCCAGAACTAAACTAAGTGTTTTAACAAGTAAATGAATATTTAAAATGTCACAGATTAATTAATTAATGGATTCAAGTTATGTATGAAGAGGAATTATGTTCAATTTGAATTAAATGAGACAAATTGTGTATAAATGCTTTATTATAGATATGAGATCTACAAAAGTCAGTCAGTGAACTGACCTCAGAGTCTCCAGTCGACAGGTTGGACTCTGTAGAAAACCACACAGCTCCGTCACTGCTGAGTCCTGCAGGTCGTTGTAGCTCAGTTCCAGTTCTCTCAGATGAGAGGGGTTTGACCTCAGAGCTGAAGCCAGAGAAGAACAGCTGATCTCTGACAGTCTGCATCTCTCCAACCTGGATAAAGAATAAAACTTAACTGTAAATTAAACAGAGTTCATGTGTGAAAATAAAAGACTTTGACTAAACATCACTGTCTCTGTTTTCAGACCTGAAGTCTGAGTCAAGTTGTTCTTGACATTTTCTTGAACTTTTCCTGCAGCCTCCTAATAAAGTTTCTGAGTGAGTCCATGTGAGAACAGAGCAGGTGAATGTCCAGAGGATTCACAGAGAGCATGTGGACGTGTTGATGAGGTTTCTAACACGTGACGGACGTGAAACTGGAAAAACACAAATATCTCAGGATGAAGAAGAGGAGCCGTACACGTAGAAGACGAAGACGTCAAGTTGGAAACACAAGGAGATTCCAGATCTTTTGGTGATGAGGGCCGACGCTGGTGTGGATGAGCTGTAAACAATAACACTGATCTTTCAACAGCAGGATTTATACGTCATGGCCGGCCTCCTGCTGCTCCACCCGTTCTTCATATGTGAAAGTCAAACTCCAGAAAATGTCCAGACACTATTTTACAGAGTTCATGACTGAAAACAGCTTGAAAGTCCTCGTGTCCTCGGGGTTCAGTTGTTTTAATATGTAACTTCACCACTAGATGTCTCTAAATATCCTGCTGGACATGTTCAGGAGTCGTACACGTGAACAAGTCGACAACGTTCACATGTACGACACCTGGAGACGTCAATAACTCCTGTAAAGGGAACATGTAACTTAACATAACTTAACGCAACCATGGTTGTCATGGAGATATGTGTTTTGGCTCCGCCCCTCGTCTGAATGTTCCCACTTGTTCCTGTTGCTGTGAACGAGTTGGACCCGGACAATCTCCTGCTGCTGCTGCTTCAGCTCCAGAAAATGTCCGACCCACTTGTCAGAACATGTTCCACAGTTGATGTGTGAAAGTGCGAGCAGTTCTATGATCATGTTTTCTTGAAGTGGCGATGATCTGAGCAGCAGTTTGACCTGTTGAAAGTGGTGCAGGGAGCCTGAGGAACACGTGTGTACAGGGCGGGACAGAGATCTAGTGGTGAAAAGATAAAGGCATGGACGACCCCGTGTAAGTCCTGAAACCAGAGGAAGGGTTTCATGTTGGAAATGAACCCAAAGTGGAAGAAACAGGGCTGAAGAACTTGGTCCTAAAAATAAAAGGAATCAAATATAATCCACTTGGACTCTGGACCCTGAGCCCGGTCCCAGAACACCAACGCAGCACGCTGTCATGTGGTCAGTCCACAGGACCTCCGGGACAAGTCCTGGTTAGCTTCCACAGAAACATTACATGGACACATTGTCCAGCATTGGAGTGTTTCTCTGTCAGTAAAACTTCAGTCACATTGAGCCTGACTCCGTCCTCAGCGATCATTCTACAAACATCTCTCAGCTCAGTATCAGTGTTCTCTGTTCGGAACACATGTTCTGACCTTTGACCTTAAAGCTGCAGTGTGGAAGATTCAGGTGAAAGGATCCATTGTTAGAAACTGAAGAGAAAAGAATCCTAGAGATGTTTTCACTAGTTGCATCTGAATTGTACCAGTTGTTCTTTTCTTTGTTTTAGAATGAGACATTTATATTTAAATACTGTATATTTACATACTTTATACATAAATACTGTATATTTACATACTTTATATTTACAGACTTTAGAATTAAATACTTTATATTATATTCAGACTGAACCTTTAACATTAAAACATGATGTCTGACCTCAGAGTCAGCAGTCGACAGGTTGGACTCTGTAGAAAACCACACAGCTCCTTCACTGCTGAGTCCTGCAGGTTGTTGTCAGTCAGATCCAGTGTTCTCAGATGAGAGGGGTTTGACCTCAGAGCTGAAGCCAGAGAAGAACAGCTGATCTCTGACAGACTGCATCTCTCCAACCTGGATAAAGAATAAAACTTAACTGTAAATTAAACAGAGTTCATGTGTGAAAATAAAAGACTTTGACTAAACATCGCTGTCTCTGTTTTCAGACCTGAAGTCTGAGTCAAGTTGTTCTGGACATTTTCTGGAACTTTTCCTGCAGCCTCCTAATAAAGTTTCTGAGTGAGTCCATGTGAGAATAGAGCAGGTGAATGTCCTGAGGATTCACAGAGAGCATGTGGACGTGTTGATGAGGTTTCTAACACGTGACGGACGTGAAACTGGAAAAACACAAATATCTCAGGATGAAGAAGAGGAGCCGTACACGTAGAAGACGAAGACGTCAACTTGGAAACACAA
Organism: Limanda limanda; assembly: GCF_963576545.1. Lineage (NCBI taxonomy): Eukaryota > Metazoa > Chordata > Actinopteri > Pleuronectiformes > Pleuronectidae > Limanda > Limanda limanda. The sequence goes on along the minus strand of NC_083650.1, from coordinate 22,772,865 downwards.
GGAGATTCCAGATCTTTTGGTGATGAGGGCCGACGCTGGTGTGGATGAGCTGTAAACAATAACACTGATCTTTCAACAGCAGGATTTATACGTCATGGCCGGCCTCCTGCTGCTCCACCCGTTCTTCATATGTGAAAGTCAAACTCCAGAAAATGTCCAGACACTATTTTACAGAGTTCATTACTGAAAACAGCTTGAAAGTCCTCGTGTCCTCGGGGTTCAGTTGTTTGTAATATGTAACTTCACCACTAGATGTCTCTAAATATCCTGCTGGACATGTTCAGGAGTCGTACACGTGAACAAGTCGACAACGCTCACATGTACGACACCTGGAGACGTCAATAACTCCTGTAAAGGGAACATGTAACTTAACATAACTTAACGCAACCATGGTTGTCATGGAGATATGTGTTTTGGCTCCGCCCCTCGTCTGAATGTTCCCACTTGTTCCTGTTGCTGTGAACGAGTCGGACCAGGACAATCTCCTGCTGCTGCTTCAGCTCCAGAAAATGTCTGACCCACTTGTCAGAACATGTTCCACAGTTGATGTGTGAAAGGGCGAGCAGTTCTATGATCATGTTTTCTTGAAGTGGCGATGATCTGAGCAGCAGTTTGACCAGTTGAAAGTGGTGCAGGGAGCCTGAGGAACACGTGTGTACAGGGCGGGACAGAGATCTAGTGGTGAAAAGATAAAGGCATGGACGACCCCGTGTAAGTCCTGAAACCAGAGGAAGGGTTTCATGTTGGAAATGAACCCAAAGTGGAAGAAACAGGGCTGAAGAACTTGGTCCTAAAAATAAAAGGAATCAAATATAATCCACTTGGACTCTGGACCCTGAGCCCGGTCCCAGAACACCAACGCAGCACGCTGTCATGTGGTCAGTCCACAGGACCACCGGGACAAGTCCTGGTCAGCTTCCACAGAAACATTACATGGACACATTGTCCAGCATTGGAGTGTTTCTCTGTCAGTAAAACTTCAGTCACATTGAGCCTGACTCCGTCCTCAGCGATCATTCTACAAACATCTCTCAGCTCAGTATCAGTGTTCTCTGTTCGGAACACATGTTCTGACCTTTGAGCTTAAAGCTGCAGTGTGGAAGATTCAGGTGAAAGGATCCATTGTTAGAAACTGAAGAGAAAAGAATCCTAGAGATGTTTTCACTAGTTGCATCTGAATTGTACCAGTTGTTCTTTTCTTTGTTTTAGAATGAGACATTTATATTTAAATACTGTATATTTACATACTTTATACATAAATACTGTATATTTACATACTTTATATTTACAGACTTTAGAATTAAATACTTTATATTATATTCAGACTGAACCTTTAACATTAAAACATGATGTCTGACCTCAGAGTCAGCAGTCGACAGGTTGGACTCTGTAGAAAACCACACAGCTCCTTCACTGCTGAGTCCTGCAGGTTGTTGTCAGTCAGATCCAGTGTTCTCAGATGAGAGGGGTTTGACCTCAGAGCTGAAGCCAGAGAAGAACAGCTGATCTCTGACAGTCTGCAGCCCTCCAACCTGGATAAAGAATAAAACTTAACTGTAAATTAAACAGAGTTCATGTGTGAAAATAAAAGACTTTGACTAAACATCGCTGTCTCTGTTTTCAGACCTGAAGTCTGAGTCAAGTTGTTCTTGACATTTTCTGGAACTTTTCCTGCAGCCTCCTAATAAAGTTTCTGAGTGAGTCCATGTGAGAACAGAGCAGGTGAATGTCCAGAGGATTCACAGAGAGCGAGTGGACGTGTTGATGAGGTTTCTAACACGTGACGGACGTGAAACTGGAAAAACACAAATATCTCAGGATGAAGAACGGGAGCCGTACACGTAGAAGACGAAGACGTCAACTTGGAAACACGAGGAGATTCCAGAGCTTTTGGTGATGAGGGCCGACGCCGGTGTGGATGAGCTGTAAACAACAACACTGATCTTTCCACAGCAGGATTTATACATCATGTCCGGCCTCCTGCTGCTCCACCCAACTTCATATGTGAAAGTTAAACTCCAGAAAATGTCCAGACACTATTTTACAGAGTTCATCACTGACAACAGCTTGAAAGTCCTCGTGTCCTCGGGGTTCAGTTGTTTGTAATATGTAACTTCACCACTAGATGTCTCTAAATATCCTGCTGGACATGTTCAGGAGTCGTACACGTGAACAAGTGGACTACGTTCACATGTACGACACCTGGAGACGTCAATAACTCCTTCAAAGGGAACATGTAACTTAACATAACTTAACGCAACCATGGTTATCATGGATATATGTGTTTTGGCTCCGCCCCTCGTCTGAATTTTCCCACATGTTCCTGTTGCTGTGAACGATTCGGACCCGGACAATCTCCTGCTGCTGCTTCAGCTCCAGAAAATGTCCGACCCACTTGTCAGAACATGTTCCACAGTTGATGTGTGAAAGGGAGAGCAGTTCTATGATCATGTTTTCTTGAAGTGGCGATGATCTGAGCAGCAGTTTGACCAGTTGAAAGTGGTGCAGGGAGCCTGAGGAACACGTGTGTACAGGGCGGGACAGAGATCTAGTGGTGGAAAGATAAAGGCATGGACGACCCCGTGTAAGTCCTGAAACCAGAGGAAGGGTTTCATGTTGGAAATGAACTCAAAGTGGAAGAAACAGGGCTGAAGAACTTGGTCCTAAAAATAAAAGGAATCAAATATAATCAACTTGGACTCTGGACCCTGAGCCCAGTCCCAGACCACCAACGCAGCATGCTGTCATGTGGTCAGTCCACAGGACCACCGGGACCAGTCCTGGTTAGCTTCCACAGAAACATTACATGGACACATTGTCCATCATTGGATTGTTTCCCTGTCAGAAAAACTTCAGTCACATTGAGCCTGACTCGGTCCTCAGCGCTCATTCTACAAACATCTCTCAGCTCAGTATCAGTGTTCACTGTTCGGAACACATGTTCTGACCTTTGACCTTAAAGCTCCAGCGTGGAAGATTCAGGTGAAAGGATCCATTGTTAGAAACTGAAGAGAAAAGAATCCTAGGGATGTTTTCACTAGTTGCATCTGAATTGTACCAGTTGTTGTTTCCTTTATTTTAGAATGAGACATTTATATTTAAATACTGTATATTTACATACTTTATAAATAAATACTATATATTTACATACTTTATATTTACAGACTTTAGAATTAAATACTTTATATTATATTCAGACTGAACCTTTAACATTAAAATATGATCTCTGACCTCAGAGTCAGCAATCGACAGGTTGGACTCTGCTGTAGATCAAGCAGCTCCTTCACTGCTGAGTCCTGCAGGTTGTTGTCACTCAGATTCAGTGTTCTCAGATGAGAGGGGTTTGACCTCAGAGCTGAAGCCAGAGAAGAACAGCTGATCTTTGACAGTCTGCAGCTCTTCAACCTGGATAAAGAATCAAACTTAACTGTTATTTAAACTGAGTTCAGGTGTGAAAATAAAAGACTTTGACTAAACATCGCTGTCTCTGTTTTCAGACCTGAAGTCTGAGTCAAGTTGTTCTTGACATTTTCTGGAGCTTTTCCTGCAGCCTCCTAATAAAGTTTCTGAGTGAGTCCATGTGAGAACAGAGCAGGTGAATGTCCAGAGGATTCACAGAGAGCGAGTGGACGTGTTGATGAGGTTTCTAACACGTGAGGGACGTGAAACTGGAAGAACACAAATATCTCAGCATGAAGAAGAGGAGCCGTACACGTAGAAGACGAAGACGTCAACTTGGAAACACGAGGAGATTCCAGAGCTTTAGGTGATGAGGGCCGACGCTGGTGTGGATGAGCTGTAAACAATAACACTGATCTTTCCACAGCAGGATTTATATGTCATGTCTGGCCTCCTGCTGCTCCACCCGTTCTTCATATGTGAAAGTCAAACTCCAGAAAATGTCCAGACACTATTTTACAGAGTTCATCACTGAAAACAGCTTGAAAGTCCTTGTGTCCTCGGGGTTCAGTTGTTGTAATATGTAACTTCACCACTAGATGTGTCTAAATATCCTGCTGGACATGTTCAGGGGTTGTACACGTGAACAATTGGACTACGTTCACATGTACGACACCTGGAGATGTCACTAACTCCTTCACAGTGAACCTGTAACTTTACATAACTTAACAAAACCATGGTTGTCATGGAGATATGTGTTTTGGCTCCGCCCCTCGTCTGAATGTTCCCACATGTTCCTGTTGCTGTGAACGAGTTGGACCCGGACAATCTCCTGCTGCTGCTTCAGCTCCAGAAAATGTCCGACCCACTTGTCAGAACATGTTGCACAGTTGATGTTTGAAAGAGCGAGTAGTTCTATGATCATGTTTTCTTGAAGTGGCGATGATCTGAGCAGCAGTTTGACCAGTTGAAAGTGGTGCAGGGAGCCTGAGGAACACATGTGTACAGGGCGGGACAGAGATCTAGTGGTGAAAAGATAAAGGCATGGACAACCCCGTGTAAGTCCTGAAACCAGAGGAAGGGTTTCATGTTGGAAATGACCCCAAAGTGGAAGAAACAGGGCTGAAGAACTTGGTCCTAAAAATAAAAGGAATCAAATATAATCAACTTGGACTCTGGACCCTGAGCCCAGTCCCAGAACACCGACGCAGCACGCTGTCATGTGGTCAGTCCACAGGACCACCGGGACGAGTCCTGGTTAGCTTCCACAGAAACATTACATGGACACATTGTCCAGCATTGGATTGTTTCTGTCAGTAAAACTTCAGTCACATTGAGCCTGACTCGGTCCTCAGCGATCATTCTACAAACATCTCTCAGCTCAGTATCAGTGTTCACTGTTAGGAACACATGTTCTGACCTTTGACCTTATAGCTCAAGTGTGGAAGATTCAGGTGAAAGGATCCATTGTTAGAAACTGAAGAGAAAAGAATCCTAGAGATGTTTTCCCTAGTTTCATCTAAATTGGACCAGTTGCTGTTTTCTTTACTTTAGAATGAGACATTTATATTTAAATATTTCACATTTAAATACTGTATATTTAAATACTTTATGAATAAATACTATATATTTACATACTTTATATTTACAGACTTGAGAATTAAATAATTTATATTATATTTAGAGTGAACCTTTAACAACAAAATATGATGTCTGACCTCAGAGTCTCCAGTCGACAGGTTGGACTCTGTAGAAAACCACACAGCTCCCTCACTGCTGAGTCCTGCAGGTCGTTGTCAGTCAGATCCAGTTCTCTCAGATGAGAGGGGTTTGACCTCAGAGCTGAAGCCAGAGAAGAACAGCTGATCTCTGACAGTCTGCATCTCTCCAACCTGGATAAAGAATTAAACTTAACTGTAAATTAAACGGAGTTCATGTGTGAAAATAAAAAACTTTGACTAAACATCACTGTCTCAGTTTTCAGACCTGAAGTCTGAGTCAAGTTGTTCTGGACATTTTCTGGAACTTTTCCTGCAGCCTACTAATAAAGTTTCTGAGTGAGTCCATGTGAGAATAGAGCAGGTGAATGTCCAGAGGATTCACAGAGAGCGAGTGGACGTGTTGATGAGGTTTCTAACACGTGACGGACGTGAAACTGGAAGAACACAAATATCTCAGGATGAAGAGGAGGAGCCGTACACGTAGAAGACGAAGACGTCAACTTGGAAACACGTGGAGATTCCAGATCTTTTGGTGATGAGGGCCAACGCCGGTGTGGATGAGCTGTAAACAATAACACTGATCTTTCCACAGCAGGATTTATACGTCATGTCCGGCCTCCTGCTGCTCCACCCGTTCTTCATATGTGAAAGTCAAACTCCAGAAAATAACCAGACACTATTTTACAGAGTTCATGACTGAAAACAGCTTGAAAGTCCTTGTGTCCACGGGGGTCAGTTGTTTGTAATATGTAACTTCACCACTAGATGTCTCTAAAAATCCTGCTGGACATGTTCAGGAGTCGTACACGTGAACAAGTCGACTACGTTCACGTGTACGACACCTGGAGATGTCACTAACTCCTTCACAGTGAACCTGTAACTTAACATAACTTAACAAAACCATGGTTGTCATGGAGATATGTGTTTTGGCTCCGCCCCTCGTCTGAATGTTCCCACATGTTCCTGTTGCTGTGAACGAGTCGGACCCGGACAATCTCCTGCTGCTGCTTCAGATCCAGAAAATGTCCGACCCACTTGTCAGAACATGTTCCACAGTTGATGTCTGAAAGAGCGAGCAGTTCTATGATCATGTTTTCTTGAAGTGGCGATGATCTGAGCAGCAGTTTGACCAGTTGAAAGTGGTGCAGGGAGCCTGAGGAACACGTGTGTACAGGGCGGGACAGAGATCTAGTGGTGAAAAGATAAAGGCATGGACGACCCCATGTAAGTCCTGAAACCAGAGGAAGGGTTTCATGTTGGAAATGAACCCAAAGTGGAAGAAACAGGGCTGAAGAACTTGGTCCTTAAAATAAAAGGAATCAAATATAATCCACTTGGACTCTGGACCCTGAGCCCAGTCCCAGAACACCAACGCAGCACGCTGTCATGTGGTCAGTCCACAGGACCTCCGGGACAAGTCCTGGTTCGCTTCCACAGAAACATTACATGTACACATTGTCCAGCATTGGATTGTTTCTGTCAGTAAAACTTCAGTCACATTGAGCCTGACTCGGTCCTCAGCGCTCATTCTACAAACATCTCTCAGCTCAGTAACAGTGTTCACTGTTAGGAACACATGTTCTGACCTTTGACCTTAAAGCTCCAGTGTGGAAGATTCAGGTGAAAGGATCCATTATTAGAAACTGAAGAGAAAAGAATCCTTGAGATGTTTTCCCTAGTTTCATCTGAATTGTACCAGTTGTTCTTTTCTTTGTTTTAGAATGAGACATTTATATTTACCTACTTTATATTTAAATACTTTATATTTAAATACTGTATATTTACATACTTTATATTTACAGACTTTAGAATTAAATACTTTAGACTGAACCTTTAACATTAAAACATGATGTCTGACCTCAGATTCTCCAGTCGACAGGTTGGACTCTGTAGAAAACCACACAGCTCCTTCACTGCTGAGTCCGGCAGGTTGTTCTCACTCAGATCCAGTTCTCTCAGATGAGAGGGGTTTGACCTCAGAGCTGAAGCCAGAGAAGAACAGCTGATCTCTGACAGACTGCACTGATACAACCTGGATAAAGAAATATGAATATTAGAAAGTGTCCTCCTGTTGTTGTGGATCATCATCATGTCAACACAGACTCTCAACATGCTGCTGACCTCAGTCCAGTCTGTGACCTGAAGATAAATATCAGATCAGACATGTTGGACCATTGTTTCATTCATCAGCTTCTTCTCTGTGTGTTGGTCACTGAGCAGGTTTGTGTTATAAAACACTGTTTAAAGTAGGGGTGACAGTCACTTCCTGTTTGTTTCTATACTTATCAACTGTCCAACATGTTTCAATGAGAATGTGTCTTATTTTGAAAACCGGAGGAGGACGAGTGCTCGGCCTCAGTCCACATGTTATTTACTGAGACTTTCTCAGTGATCAGGAGCAGGTGAGTGCAGGTGAATGGAGTTGATGAGGTGGACGTGACTGACAGGCTGGGTGAGGGACAGATGACTGAGGGACAGTGAGCAGAGCAGAACTGAGACAATTTAAATAAATAATAACCCAATAAGAAAGAAAGTCTGAAAAGTGAAGAAGGATTTAAGGACCTCAGAGTCTCCAGTCGACAGTTTGGACTCTCCAGTCCAGAACACAGCAGCTTCACTGCTGATTCCTGCAGCTTGTTGTCACTCAGATCCAGTTCTCTCAGATGTGAGGGGTCTGCCTTCAGAGCTGAGGCCATGACTTCACAGTGAGTCTCTGAGAGTCCACAACTACGGAGTCTGTAATTAAAGAAATATCAAATCTGTGAGAATTAAATCAGAAAACACAACATTCATACAAAACGTGATAATTTGACCCTCACCCTGGTAAATCCCCTTTTTGTTAAAAACTCCTCAAGAGAATCCTTTCAGATTTGGCCCAAGCGTTCATTCAGACTAACAGAGGAACTCATTAGATTCAGGTGCGCAAAGGTCAAAGGTCACATAACATGTTTATAATCTTTTGAACATGATGTCTCAAGTCTGTCTTTAGGGGATTTCTTCAAATTTAGACCCAAGATAAACTGATTAGATTTCAGTGGTCAAAGGTCAAAGGTTACAGTGACCTCATATTATTGTGAAGTCATTGTTTCTCATCAGTGATCGTCTCCTCACTCTGTGCTAGCTGTTTGCTCATATATATAGATATACAGTATATACAATAATCTCCCTTGCACCCCACATGGGCGTATGTCTGAATCCTCAAACTCCATCACAATGATCACATTGGATTTCACTCTCCACATCTGATCTAGTTGTTCTCATATGTATACATAATAATAATTACACACACACACACACACACACACACACACACACACACACACACACACACACACACACACACACACACACACACACACACACACAGAGTGTATCTGAAGAACGACTCATCTCCACTGATTGAACATGTTATTGATCATGTCTGGACTCACAGAGCCTTCCTGCAGTTCCTCACAGCTGGGATCACTCTCAGTCGACCCTGGTTTGATGTGTTGAACTTCTTCAGGTCCAACTCATCCAGAACCTCCTCTGACATCTGCAGCATGTAGGCCAGAGCTGAGCAGTGGATCAAAGAGAGTTTCTCCTTTGATTTGTTCTCTGACGTCAGGAACTGTTTCATCTGCTGATGAACTGAGTGGTCGTTCATCTCAGTCAGACAGTGGAAGATGTTGATGCTTCTGTCAGGAGAAATGTCATCACTCTTCATCTCCTTCAGGTTGTTGATGACTCTCTGGATGATCTCTGGATTGCTCCCTGTCCGACCCAGCAGGCCTCCTAAGACTCTCTGGTTGGACTCCAGACTGAGGCCGTGAAGGAAGCGAACAAACAGGTCCAGATGACCATTTGTACTGGTGAGGGATTTCTCCATGGTTCTCTTCAGGAGGTCATCCAGGGACAAGGTACTCTGTGGGTTCATATATGTTCTAAAGAAGTTCTTGAGATATTCTATGACCCCATATGTTCCCAAGAAGAGGTTGAGTTCTTCTGTGTTCCTCTCGGTGTAACAGTGGAACATGTAGACTGCAGCCAGAAACTCCTGAACGCTCAGATGAACAAAGCAGTAGACTGATTTCTGGAAGATCACACACTCTCTTCTGAAGATCTCAGTACAAACTCCTGAGTACACCGAGGCCTCTGTGACATTAAGACCACACCGCTCCAGGTCTTCTTGGTAGAACATGATGTTTCCTTCCTCCAGATGTTTAAGCGCCAGCCTCCCCAGCTTCAGGAGAACGTCCCTGTCAACCTCCGTCAGCTGCTGTGGAGTCGTCTCATGTCCCTCACCGTACTTGTTGTTCTTCCTCTTTGTCTGAACCAGCAGGAAGTGTGAGTACAGGTCAGTCAGGGTCTTGGGCAGCTCTCCTCTCTGCTCTGTGGTCAACATGTGCTCCAGAACTGTAGCACTGATCCAGCAGAAGACTGGGATTTGACACATGATGTGGAGGCTCCTGGACGTCTTGATGTGTGAGATGATTCTGCTGCACAGCTCTTCATCACTAAATCTCCTCCTGAAGTACTCTTCCTTCTGGGCGTCAATGAAGCCTCGTACTTCTGTGACCCTGTCAACACATGCAGGAGGGATCTGATTGGCCGCCGCAGGTCTGGAGGTTATCCAGACGAGAGCCGAGGGAAGCAGATTCCCCCGGATGAGGTTTGTCAGCAGCACGTTGACTGATGACCTCTGTGTGACCTCAGACACAAGCTCCCTGTGGTTGAAGTCCAGAGAAGGTCTGCTTTCATCCAGGCCGTCAAAGATGAACAAAGGTTTACAGACAGCGAGCGTCTCTGCCGTGAGCTTCTGTAACGCTGGATGGAAAACACGGAGCAGCGTGAGGAGACTGTGCTGCTGGTCCTTCACCAGGTTCAGCTCCCTGAACGAAAGCACAGTCAGCAGACCCACATCCTGGTTCTCTAAACCCTCTGCCCAGTCCAGAGTGAACTTCTGCACCGAGAAGGTTTTTCCAACGCCAGCGACGCCGTTGGTCAGGACGACTCTGATGCTGCTCTGCTGGTCAGTGGAGGCTTTAAAGATGTCGTGGCACTTGATGGGAGTGTCCTGGAGGATCTTCATCTTGGAAGCCGTCTCAAGCTGCCACACCTCATGTTGAGTATTAACCTCTTCACTCTGTCCCTCTGTGATGTAGAGCTCAGTGTAGATCCTGTTGAGGAGGGTTCTACTTTCTGTTTCATCACTTCCTTCAGTCACATGTTCACATCTCCTCCTCAGACTGAGCTTATGTTCATCTAAAACCTCCTGCAGACCACGATCTGCTGAAAGACAAGAAACAATGTTAGAGACAGAGAATCTGAGAATCTGCTGATTGTTTTAATCAGAGACAGAAAAAACTACAGAAAAATAAAAGCTTTTTAACTTTGTGCTTTTCTAACGATGTTAAATGTTGATGCTGTATGAAGGAACAAAATAAAACCACATGTGCTGTTGTCCGAAGTGAAGACATCAGCAGACACATGTACAGTGCTGCTCTGACCGGCTGTCTGAGCTCCAGCTCCTGTTCTGGATCTTTGTCCACACTGCGGACAGGAGGAGTCTCCTGAAGAACCAGACTGGTCCCAGTATGAGGTGATGCACTGTCTGCAGAACCAGTGTCCACAGCTGGTGGAGACTGGATCCTTCAGGACGTCCTGACACGAAGCACAGCAGGACGACTGCTCCTCCTCAGAAACATGACTCCTCTTCCTCTCCCTGTGAAGACATGTCCTGATAACTCACATGTCACAGTCACAGGTTGTCATTACTTCTGTCAAGGAGGTTTTGTTTTCACCCAGTATGTTTGTGTGTTGGTTGGTTCGTTAGTGGGATTATAAAAAACAACAGATTACCAGTAAAATTTATGGAAGGTTGTGGTCTGTTAACAAGATCTGGGGGGGGGGGGGGGGGCACTTTCAATGAAGCTGTGTCCTAATGCAGGGGCCACACTAGAGGAAACTAGATCCTCTTCAGAGCAGGTCACAGTAGAAACAGTCTCTTACTCTGTGTGTGAGGGTCCAGGTTCTTTACTGAAGTGGTAAGGAGCATCCTTGGACCAGTCACTCTTCAGAGACAGACAGCTGGACCCTGGAGACTCTGCTCTCAGTCTGTGGTCCTGACCTCTGCAAACACAAACATGTTTTTATTCAGAACACATCATTCACTGGTTCATTCTCTGAGGATTCAGTTTGGAGGTTCACATGTTTGTAGCAGGTCTCTTACTTTGTGTGTGAGGGTCCAGGTTCTTTACTGAAGTTTATAGGATAATCTTTGGACATGTTACTCTTCAGAGACAGACAGCTGGACCCTGCAGACTCTGCTCTCAGTCTGTGGTCCTGACCTCTGCAAACACAAACATGTTTTTATTCAGAACACATCATTCACTGGTTCCTTCTCTGAAGATTCAGTTTGGAGCTTCACATGTTTGTAGCAGGTCTCTTACTTTGTGTGTGAGGGTCCAGGTTCTTTACTGAAGTTTGGAGTTTCTCCCATGGACTGGTTACTCTTCAGAGACAGACAGCTGGACCCTGGAGACTCTGCTCTCAGTCTCTGGTCCTGACCTCTGCAAAGACAAACATGTTTTATTCATAACACGTCATTCACTCGTTCATTCTCTGAGGATTCAGTTTGGAGCTTCACATGTTTGTAGCAGGTCTCTTACTTTGTGTGTGAGGGTCCAGGTTCTTTACTGAAGAGTGGAGGAGCTCTCATGGACCAGTCACTCTTCAGAGATAGACAGCTGGACCCTGGGGACTCTGCTCTCAGTCTGTGGTCCTGACCTCTGCAAACACAAACATGGTTATATTCAGAACACATCATTCACTGGTTCATTCTCTGAGGATTCAGTTTGGAGCTTCACATGTTTGTAGCAGGTCTCTTACTTCGTGTGTGAGGGTCCAACTTGGTCTGAAGTGTCCTCGTCCATGTTGCACCGGGCCGGCTGCGGCTCAGTTGTGGTTCAGGCCGCGCTGCTCTTCTAGATATTCAAGGTCTGGTCTATTTCCTTCTGGTTCTGCGCTCAGTTTACAGCAGAACACAGTGAAATGATCTTTCACACCAGTTTCATTGTTTATCTGTTGAAAACGTCACAAACACAAATATTTGCAACACTTCCTGTAGCCGACCCATTTCAAAATAAAAACACTGCAGCGTTTCTGTCGACTGAATCAATTCATTTATTTTTAAATGTTTTTATTGTGAAATAGATGCAGGGCTTCATAGTTTGTAGTACTGGTATTTATTTGAGTGCACAGGAATACTTATATACAAGGAAATACAGTGATGTCATCAGAAACCTCAGGAAGGCTGTAGTTACCTTAAAAGTAAAAAACTTTAGGTGGAGGACAATAGACTCTCTCACGCTCTCTCTCTCTCTCTCTCTCTCTCTCTCTTTCACGCTCTCAGACTTTACGTTGTCTTTCTGACAGGTGACCTCAGGAAGCCTCCATTATTTTTGGATTCAAATTTCAGTCAAACTCGATTTATTCAGCCAGTTTCAACCATTTCATTGAGAACGTTATTAAATTAATAATATGAACATATCTTTTAGGGTACCAGCCAATAAGGGTGTGGAGGTGTACTATTGTACAAGTACAGTAATAAAGTTCCCTTTCATGATATATAGTTTATGTCATTTGTAAATCCACCAATAAACCTGCATAGCCACAAACAAACGTTCAATAAAAAAGTTTTTGCAACTTGAGCATTTCCTAATCTACACTCAGACCAATCTACTACATTAAAGTTAATTAATACAAGCTTGTAAAAGTTCATGTGTCCTTCAACCCCCGGCCACTAAGAGAAGGAAACTCAACATCTAGTATCATGTTCACGTCATAAAGGGTGGAAATGAATTACAGAACTTTATAGACAGTAACACTGAGAGCACATCAGTCAGCAGTTTGAAGCAGCACTCTGTATCTCCACTCAGTTCTATCGCTTTGTATAAAGTTATATATGTGTGTGTGTGTGTGTGTGTGTGTGTGTGTGTGTGTGTGTGTGTGTGTGTGTGTGTGTGTGTGTGTGTGTGTGTGTGTACCCGGCTCTGCAGGTCGTTGCTCCTCACACCTCAGCCAGTTAGTCCAGAGCTTTACTGGGATCCACAGTGAAGACTCCACTGGTTGGTGACCACTGCTGTAACGTATGATTGTGAAAACACGTTCTGTTATAAACACAATGAATAATATAAATGTTGTTGAACACTCACCAGCCTCAGACTTCACGTCTGCTCCTCGTAGTTAGAACAAGTCTGAACACTTTCACTTTCACTGGAGACTCCTCCTCCGCTCGGCAGTTACTGGAAATCACATGACTCTGTGTGTGAGTGTGTGTCTGTGTGTGTGTGTGTGTGTCTGTGTGTGTGTGTATCTGGCTCAGAGCTTTACTGGGATCCACAGTGAAGACTCTCCACTGGTTGGTGACCACTGCTGTAACGTATGATTGTGAAAACACGTTCTGTTATTAAACACTTGATGAACAGATGAAGATAAAAAGTGAAACTGTGAGTTAACTCTGTTAATTCGTCCTTTGAAGGCTCTTTGTTCCAGACCTGCTGTTCACATCTGTCTCTGGGATCCAATCACATGACGTCTGTCACCAGGTGTGAACTGACAAACTTAGAGTCATGTGATCAGCAGACGGATGTTAACAGCAGGTGTGAGAGTGAGACAGGAAAACTTTCAGAAAGTTGTGTTCACACTCACCTGCTCACTTTCCTTCCTTCTGCTCGTCCAGGTGGAAATGGAGTCTGACCGCTCCCTGTTGAACCAGTTCACTCTGGAAACCACCCAGTTCAGAGTCCAGTTCATACCCATGAAGATGAACTGGTTCACAGTTCATGTTTTATTGTGATGTTATGATGTAGATAACAAACACAGATTTAAGATTAGATTAGATTCAACTTTATTGTCATTGCACAGAGAACAAGTACAGAGACAACGAAATGCAGTTTAGCATCGATCCAGAAGTGCAAAAAAAGCAGTAAAAGTGCAGAGTATTTGCTTTTGTAAATTGGAATATGTAAATAAATAAGATATGTACAGTAAGAAATAGATATGGAATATGAACAGTATTGATACAAGACTAGCAGCAATAGAAGTAGGTAGTGTAGATAACAAACTGAGGATCATGTCTTTAGTTAATAATGGACGGTGTGGGATCATGGATCCAGATCTTCACTTTCACACTGAGTCCTGACTGTGAACTTCTCCTAGGACTGAGCCGAACAATGTGATTTATCATGATGTTTAAATGAGCCTCATAAACTCTGGAATCAAACCAACACTCAGTTACTTCATGTGCTGTGCGATCAGCAGACGGATGTTAACACCAGGTGTGACACCACTTTATGATTGACATCTGGCACCGTCCAATGGATTCAGGGGGATGTTCCATCGAGCTCTCAGTCAGGCTCCACCCCCTTCACAACCAACCTGTGACGTCACGTTGGGTTGATACTTGAGTTCAACATTAGTGTGGAAATCTCCTTCAGAACATTTTACAAACTCCATCACACACAAGGTCACAACAGAGAAATTACTTCACACGTTACAGATTAAAGTGATTTTCTCTCCGTCAGGTTCTTATGTTTTCCTTCGTCTTCCTGACGTTGATCATCACCTTACTCAAAGTCCTCTGCGCCACCCGGACAGTTTCTGGATCTTACCGGGCCTCGGCCAGAAATACCCTCAACACCATCCTGCTGCACGGAGTCCAGCTGTTCATCTGCACGCTGTCATTCCTCTCGCCCTTCATCAACATCGCTCCAGTCACCACGTGGCCCAACGACCGCACCACCATCCTCTTCGTCACCTTCCTGTTCACCAATGTGCTGCCACGTCTGCTCAGTCCGCTCATCTACGGCGTCAGAGACAAGAAGTTCAACGGCCTCATCAGACGACTCTTCTGCTGTCGGTGCTGCAACACTGGAGAAAACAAGGTGGTGGAACCTCGGAGAAGATCCAACAGGTTCTACGGTGAACGACCTTAAAGATGGTTTTAAAATGTCATACTTGCTCTGATGATGTCAAAGCCTCATGTTTCTTTCAAAGGTCAAAAGACACATTTTTTTTTTTCAAGGACTAATGTGTCAGATTTAGTGACATCTAGTGGTGAAGATGCAGATGACAGGAAACTGAAGATCTGTTCTCTCACTCCACTTCAAACATGTAGAAGAAACTTTGATCCTCTAGGAGACTTCAGATCAAAGAGTTTAAATAAAGATGGCTGACTCGTCACTTTCACTGTAACAACATCATGTTAAACAAAAGATAAATGACTTTTATCTGCGTGTTCTTCAGCTTGAAGACATTTCCATTAAAGAGGTGAAGATCTACACTGAGATGTAAAACCAATGTCTGGCCACTAGGTGGCGCCCTCCTCACAGACATGGCTGTGAAATGTGAAATGAGGGGCAGTTGTAAAGTATTTTAGTTTTAGTAACAAAAATATTTTTTGACATATAAAACGAAACGGAAAAAAACAATGTTCAAATAAAAATAACAAATCTTCATTCTACAGATTTTGTTGTGATTTTAAATCAATGTTTGTCTGTGTGTGTGTGTCTGTGAAGATGTCAATAGAATTGTAACCACACCAAATGCAGGAGGGTGGGGGCAGGAGCAGCTACGGCCTTCACACAATGACTTATAATAGCCGTTGCTGCTCGGTGTTAATCTTGAGGTTAGTTAGAATGTGTATGCGTCACATCGCTGGTCAGTCTCACAAACTGTTTGATAAGAGGTCTGATAAGGCTCCTCTCATATATTAATATTATTAATTTAATAATGTGCTCAATGAAATGGTTGAAACTGGCTGAATAAATCGAGTGATTGACTGAAATTTGCATCCAAAAATAATGGAGGCTTCCTGAGGTCACCTGTCAGGAAAGACAACGTAGACAGAGAGAGAGAGAGAGAGAGAGAGAGAGAGAGAGAGAGAGAGAGAGAGAGAGAGAGAGAGAGAGAGGTGTCAAACTTTAACCTAAACCTGAATCTAATCTAGACCTCAACCTTAAAGTAACAAAACACTAAACAGAAGCTGAAGCTACCGAGCTGATGAGCGTCTTGTGAACGAGCAGCAGATTATATCAGATTATTTTTCTTTCTGCTCCTTTTCTTTCACGATTAGAGGTTTTGTGTTTGCATTGAAATGTTTTTGTTTGGTGAATGAAGGAAATCAACTGATAAAGAATCAAAAATAAATGTATTGATCTGCTGTCAGGCTGTTTATATTGAGACATATTGACAAGATGTAGAATTTCATTACGAGCACAAGCTTTTCCTTATAAGTATAAAGTATATCCCATAAATATGTTGGATGGAATTCTAACGGATCCTTTGGACGACAAGTTGTTCATACTTTGTGTTTGGTCACCGTGACAACAGCCTGGTGCACAGCTCCATGAAGAGATGATGGTCTCACTCTGCTGCAGAGGAAGTGGACCTCAGAGCTTCAACATCTGCTGGACAGATGTTAGAGCAGCGTGTTCATGAACATGGCGTCACAGTCACATGTTACACTGACACACGTGTGTTGAGGATCATCACAAAGTCACATGATGACCTCTCCACACAGTGAGAACTGGAGCCTGTCAGGAACTGACTCTGTCAAACATTTCTGATCCTGAAGTCACAAAGAACTGAGACGGGCTTGAACATGAAGTGACATCATCATGTTGAGACAAGTGTCTCCACAAAATAACACAAACTGTTCAACAGGCCCAAAATGTCCCCTGTCTTCAGGACATCATCTCTCAGACACTTTCTGTCCCTTGTCTCTGCTGTGAACCTCCCATCATCAGTTATTTCCCGGCACGTTCCTGTTCCCAGAGGCCTGCTACAGTCTCCCCCTGGTGGTTGTTCTGAGGTGGTGCTCGAGAATGTACAACAAGAATCTTCATCTACGTTTGTATAAAACGTCCTCAGGTCAGTTTTCTATTAAATATGGTAAAATGTTTATTAAACAGTTTCCTCAGAGATTTAAAGATGCTCTGCTCTTCATCGACTCTTCTACATAGTCTAAATGTCTCATTCACTTTTCTTCTGGTTGTTTGTCAAACTGGTGATTTTGTTCTTTTACCTGCACCAAGGACGAGATGTTTCCACCTGTTTGTTTGAAGAGGAAAGAAAAGCAGAGTCATGATTCCAGTGAAGTCGGTGGAAGGATGTTTATTGAGCATTAAAGCAGAGACAAACAGAAACAGAACTTTTCTCTCTGAGATGTTTTTCTTTCTCGTTACATTTCATTTAATTTAGCTGACGCTTTTATCCAAAGCGACTTACAATAAGTGCATTCAACCCCGGGGATACAAACCCAGAACAAAAAGAATCAAGAAAGTACAATTTTCAAAAATAAAGCAAAAGTACAAAGTGCTATAAGTAAGTGCAATTTAAGTGCTTGTAAATTGTTATATAAATATATTATTTTTTTGTGGTTTCTCACAGAGGAAAAGATCCATGTGTTTGACTCATAGACTTAATATAAAGGCTTTGACTGGGATGTGCTGCTGTTATACTACAGCGCCACCTGTGGGTCAAAAGTAGAAAAGCCACCACCGCTCTGCACCTGATGCAGAAATGAAAACTTCCCAAATCAAAGTCCAGTTTTGATCTTTTGTGTCAAAGACAAACCTCTGATTTTAAACTCAAAGTGATTTCAATGTGTTTAACTTTGTGTTGAACTAAATCAATTTGTGACGTGAATCCAGGAACTTTAAGTTCATAAATAAACATCTACACAGAATGTGGTTCTACACACATGGAGACATACTGAGGGACAAAGGTGAAAAATAATGAAGACAAACTTAAACATACTGGATGTGACTCTTTATAGAGGGTTTATATATTCTGCTTGTGTTGTGTCATTTCAATAAACACGATCTTCATCTGAATAAACACAATCGGGGCAAGAAGGTTGCTGGTTTGAACCCGGTTCAGATGGGTTTTCCTGTGTGGAGTCTGCATGTTCTCCCCGTGTTTTCTCCAGGTGCTCCAGCTTCATCTCACAAACACATGCAGATTAGGGGTTGTGTAGATTGGAGACTACACACAAGCTGCTGCTGCTTCAGCCTCTGGATCCTCAGGACACAGCTCAGCCTCCGCCCACACACACTGTCCTCTTCACACTCACCTCCACTAAGACTCCTTCCACCTGTTGAGAGAAGAAGACATCAGTGTCACAGAGACTCACTTCATCAGCTGTGAGTCAGTGATGCAGCACATCCAGTAGAAAGAGCAGCAGGGACTTCAGTCCTGTTCAGAGGTGGAGCAGCTTCCTCTCTGCTTCATGTTCACGTGTTGGAATGAACACGCTAAGAGCTCAGTGTGTGTCCTCTGCATGTCAAAGTGCAGAGTGGACACCTGAGAGGTGGATTTACAGGTGAAGACATGTTTCACTGTGTGTTGATAAACATCTGCTTCTGACAAACTGGGACCAGATGAGACAGATGGACCTCAGCAGAGGTTCTGCTCTGTATAAAGAGCTCCTGGTTACCATGGTGATGAGGAGAGGCTTCAGTCCCACTGATCTCAGAGCTGTGACAAACATCCACCTGATCAGTTCTTCACTGATGAAGTGAGAGGACAAACTGTCTCAGATCAGATGAAGACGACACCGTCTCTGTCCCTCGTGTGAGGCTGTCAGCTGTGGTCCAGCTTCATTTCCTGTTCATATGAAAACAACAACAACTGTCGTCTTCACGTTAACTCAATCACATGATCCCAAGCAGCTTGTGGCTCGTCTGATTGGCCGACTGTTGTCTCTCTGTGTCTCTGTCCAATCCTGACGTCTGTCCTCATTGTCCTCTCACAGCTTTACTGAGGAAACACTGAGGCCTGAACTAGGAAGACACTCCAACATGTCCAGGAGATCTTTCTGAGATCAGCTCAACTGAACCTGACAGACACAGTCAGGCACACACTGTCTCACTGACTCTGAGGACACACACTGTCTCACTGTCTGAGGACACACACTGTCTCACTGTCTCTGATGACACACGTCTCACTGTCTCTGATGACACACACTGACTCACTGTCTCTGAGGACACACACTGTCTCACTGTCTCTGAGGACACACACTGTCTCTGAGGACACACTCTGACTCACTGTCTCTGAGGACACACACTGACTCACTGTCTCTGAGGACACGCACTGTCTCTGAGGACACACACTGTCTCACTGTCTCTGAGGACACACACTGACTCGCTGTCTCTGTGGACACACTGTCTCAGTGACTCTGAGGACACTCACTGACTCTGAGGACACACTGTGGTGGACACCTCTGACATCACTACTCAATAAAGACACATGGACCTGTCTCCAGGAAGCTGACTGAGGTCATCTGGTGTTTTGGGGACAGGACGAGTCTGGAGACATTGAGATGTTCTGGATGAGTTAGAGATCAACTGAACCAACCAGACGTTGATTTAAACTTCCCTTATCCGTCCCTTTAAGGAGAGTGTGCACCACAGTGTAGAGTCACTGTGGTCAGTGGGCGGAGCTTTGATACGGGTTGATCTCCAACTTAACATGGAGCAGGTGAGCCGTTCATCAGGTACCATGGTGATTTACCTCGTTAAGAAATAGGACTGAAAAAACTAAACCTGAAGTTAACCTGATAACCACAAATCCTGCTTGGTAGCACAGACTCTGGATCTGTGATACTGACTGTGCTTAGTATAATACTGATGGAAGCAGCAGGACTGACTCCAACCATCTACTGACCTCAGAGTCTCCAGTCGACAGGTTGGACTCTGCTGTAGATCAAGCAGCTCCTTCACTGCTGAGTCCTGCAGGCTGTTGAACCTCAGATCCAGTTCTCTCAGATGAGAGGGGTTTGACCTCAGAGCTGAAGCCAGAGAAGAACAGCTGATCTCTGACAGTCTGCAGCTCCTCAACCTGGATAAAGAATAAAACTTTGAATTAAACTGAGTTCATGTTTGAAAATAACAGACACATATTCATGTCAGCACAGACTCATAACACGGAAGATAAATATGTAATCAAACATGTTGGACTAAAAACGAGTCCTGATTCAGTAAAAATACAGTTTAGGAAATCCAGAACTACACTCAGTGTTTTAACAAGTAGCTGAATATTTAAAATGTCACAGATTAATTAATGAATTGATTCATGTTATGTATGAAGAGGAATTATGTTAAATTAGAATTAAATGAGTTCACTTGTGTATAAATGCTGTTTTATAGATATGAGATCTACAAAAGTCAGTCAGTGAACTGACCTCAGAGTCTCCAGTCGACAGGTTGGACTCTGTAGAAAACCACACAGCTCCGTCACTCCTGAGTCCTGCAGGTCGTTGAAGCTCAGATGCAGGTATCTCAGATGAGAGGGGTTTGACCTCAGAGCTGAAGCCAGAGAAAAACAGCTGATCTCTGACAGACTGCATCTCCACAACCTGGATAAAGAATAAAACTTAACTGTTAATTAAACTGAGTTCATGTGTGAAAATAAAAGACTTTGACTAAACATCACTGTCTCTGTTTTCAGACCTGAAGTCTGAGTCAAGTTGTTCTTAAAATTTTCTGGAACTTTTCCTGCAGCCTCCTAATAAAGTTTCTGAATGAGTCCATGTGAGAATAGAGCAGGTGAAAGTCCAGAGGATTCACAGAGAGGGAGTGGACATGTTGATGAGGTTTCTAATACGTGACGGACGTGAAACTGGAAGAACACAAATATCTCAGGATGAAAAAGAGGAGCCGGACACGTAGAAGACGAAGACGTCAACTTGGAAACACGAGGAGATTCCAGATCTTTTGGTGCTGAGGGCCGACGCTGGTGTGGATGAGCTGTAAACAACAACACTGATCTTTCAACAGCAGGATTTATACGTCATGGCCGGCCTCCTGCTGCTCCACCCGTTCTTCATATGTGAATGTCAAACTCCAGAAAATGTCCAGACACTATTTTACAGAGTTCATGACTGAAAACAGCTTGAAAGTCCTCGTGTCCTCGGGGTTCAGTTGTTTGTAATATGTAACTTCACCACTAGATGTCTCTAAATATCTTGCTGGACATGTTCAGGAGTCGTACACGTGAACAAGTGTACTACGTTCACATGTACGACACCTGGAGACGTCACTAACTCCTTCACAGTGAACCTGTAACTTAACATAACTTAACAAAACCATGGTTGTCATGGAGATATGTGTTTTGGCTCCGCCCCTTGTCTGAATGTTCCAACTTGTTCCTGTTGCTGTGAACGAGTTGGACCCGGACAATCTCCTGCTGCTGCTTCAGCTCCAGAAAATGTCCGACTTACTTGTCAGAACATGTTCCACAGTTAATGTGTGAAAGGGCGAGCAGTTCTATGATCATGTTTTCTTGAAGTAGCGATGATCTGAGCAGCAGTTGGACCAGTTGAAAGTGGTGCAGGGAGCCTGAGGAACACGTGTGTACAGGGCGGGACAGAGATCTAGTGGTGAACAGATAAAGGCATGGACGACCCCATGTAAGTCCTGAAACCAGAGGAAGGGTTTCATGTTGGAAATGAACCCAAAGTGGAAGAAACAGGGCTGAAGAACTTGGTCCTAAAAATAAAAGGAATCAAATATAATCAACTTGGACTCTGGACCCTGAGCCCAGTCCCAGAACACCAACGCAGCACGCTGTCATGTGGTCAGTCCACAGGACCACCGGGACAAGTCCTGGTCAGCTTCCACAGAAACATTACATGTACACATTGTCCAGCATTGGAGTGTTTCTCTGTCAGTAAAACTTCAGTCACATTGAGCCTGACTCGGTCCTCAGCGCTCATACTACAAACATCTCTCAGCTCAGTGTCAGTGTTCAGTGTAAGGAACACATGTTCTGACCTTTGACCTTAAAGCTCCAGTGTGGAAGATTCAGGTGAAAGGATCCATTGTTAGAAACTGAAGAGAAAAGAATCCTAGGGATGTTTTCACTAGTTGCATCTGAATTGTACCAGTTGTTGTTTCCTTTATTTTAGAATGAGACATTTATATTTAAATACTGTATATTTACATACTTTATAAATAAATACTATATATTTACATACTTTATATTTACAGACTTTAGAATTAAATACTTTATATTATATTCAGACTGAACCTTTAACATTAAAACATGATGTCTGACCTCAGAGTCTCCAGTCGACAGGTTGGACTCTGTAGAAAACCACACAGCTCCTTCACTGCTGAGTCCTGCAGGTTGTTGTCACTCAGATACAGTGTTTTCAGATGAGAGGGGTTTGACCTCAGAGCTGAAGCCAGAGAAGAACAGCTGATCTCTGAGAGTCTGCAGTCCCTCAACCTGGATAAAGAATAAAACTTAACTGTAAATTAAACTGAGTTCATGTGTGAAAATAACAGACACATATACATGTCAGCAGAGACTCATAACATGGAAGATAAATATGTAATCAAACATGTTGGACTAAAAACGAGTCCTGATTCAGTAAAAATACAGTTTAGGAAATCCAGAACTACACTCAGTGTTTTAACAAGTAGCTGAATATTTAAAATGTCACAGATTAATTAATGAATGGATTCAAGTTATGTATGAAGAGGAATTATGTTAAATTAGAATTAAATTAGTTCACTTGTGTATAAATGCTGTTTGACAGTCTGCAGTCCCACAACCTGGATAAAGAATATAACTTAACTGTAAATTAAACAGAGTTCATGTGTGAAAATAAAAGACTTTGACTAAACATCGCTGTCTCTGTTTTCAGACCTGAAGTCTGAGTCAAGTTGTTCTGGACATTTTCTGGAACTTTTCCTGCAGCCTCCTAATAAAGTTTCTGAGTGAGTCCATGTGAGAACAGAGCAGGTGAATGTCCTGAGGATTCACAGAGAGCGAGTGGACGTGTTGATGAGGTTTCTAACACGTGACGGACGTGAAACTGGAAAAACACAAATATCTCAGGATGAAGAAGAGGAGCCGTACACGTAGAAGACGAAGACGTCAACTTGGAAACACAAGGAGATTCCAGATCTTTTGGTGATGAGGGCCGACGCTGGTGTGGATGAGCTGTAAACAATAACACTGATCTTTCCACAGCAGGATTTATATGTCATGTCCGGCCTCCTGCTGCTCCACCCGTTCTTCATATGTGAAAGTCAAACTCCAGAAAATGTCCAGACACTATTTTACAGAGTTCATGACTGAAAACAGCTTGAAAGTCCTCGTGTCCTCGGGGTTCAGTTGTTTTAATATGTAACTTCACCACTAGATGTCTCTAAATATCCTGCTGGACATGTTCAGGAGTCGTACACGTGAACAAGTCGACAACGTTCACATGTACGACACCTGGAGACGTCAATAACTCCTGTAACGGGAACATGTAACTTAACATAACTTAACGCAACCATGGTTGTCATGGAGATATGTGTTTTGGCTCCGCCCCTCGTCTGAATGTTCCCACTTGTTCCTGTTGCTGTGAACGAGTTGGACCCGGACAATCTCCTGCTGCTGCTTCAGCTCCAGAAAATGTCCGACCCACTTGTCAGAACATGTTCCACAGTTGATGTGTGAAAGGGAGAGCAGTTCTATGATCATGTTTTCTTGAAGTGGCGATGATCTGAGCAGCAGTTTGACCTGTTGAAAGTGGTGCAGGGAGCCTGAGGAACACGTGTGTACAGGGCGGGACAGAGATCTAGTGGTGAAAAGATAAAGGCATGGATGACCCCGTGTAAGTCCTGAAACCAGAGGAAGGGTTTCATGTTGGAAATGAACCCAAAGTGGAAGAAACAGGGCTGAAGAACTTGGTCCTAAAAATAAAAGGAATCAAATATAATCCACTTGGACTCTGGACCCTGAGCCCGGTCCCAGAACACCAACGCAGCACGCTGTCATGTGGTCAGTCCACAGGACCTCCGGGACAAGTCCTGGTTAGCTTCCACAGAAACATTACATGGACACATTGTCCAGCATTGGAGTGTTTCTCTGTCAGTAAAACTTCAGTCACATTGAGCCTGACTCGGTCCTCAGCGATCATTCTACAAACATCTCTCAGCTCAGTATCAGTGTTCTCTGTTCGGAACACATGTTCTGACCTTTGACCTTAAAGCTGCAGTGTGGAAGATTCAGGTGAAAGGATCCATTGTTAGAAACTGAAGAGAAAAGAATCCTAGAGATGTTTTCACTAGTTGCATCTGAATTGTACCAGTTGTTCTTTTCTTTGTTTTAGAATGAGACATTTATATTTAAATACTGTATATTTACATACTTTATACATAAATACTGTATATTTACATACTTTATATTTACAGACTTTAGAATTAAATACTTTATATTATATTCAGACTGAACCTTTAACATTAAAACATGATGTCTGACCTCAGAGTCTCCAGTCGACAGGTTGGACTCTGTAGAAAACCACACAGCTCCTTCACTGCTGAGTCCTGCAGGTTGTTGTCACTCAGATGCAGTTCTCTCAGATGAGAGGGGTTTGACCTCAGAGCTGAAGCCAGAGAAGAACAGCTGATCTCTGACAGACTGCAGCTCTCCAACCTGGATAAAGAATCAAACTTAACTGTTAATTAAACTGAGTTCAGGTGTGAAAATAAAAGACTTTGACTAAACATCACTGTCTCTGTTTTCAGACCTGAAGTCTGAGTCAAGTTGTTCTTGACATTTTCTGGAACTTTTCCTGCAGCCTCCTAATAAAGTTTCTAAGTGAGTCCATGTGAGAATAGAGCAGGTGAATGTCCAGAGGATTCACAGAGAGCATGTGGACGTGTTGATGAGGTTTCTAACACGTGAGGGACGTGAAACTGGAAAAACACAAATATCTCAGCATGAAGAAGAGGAGCCGTACACGTAGAAGACGAAGGTGTCAACGTGGAAACACGAGGAGATTCCAGATCTTTTGGTGATGAGGGCCGACGCTGGTGTGGATGAGCTGTAAACAATAACACTGATCTTTCCACAGCAGGATTTATACGTCATGTCCGGCCTCCTGCTGCTCCACGCGTTCTTCATATGTGAAAGTCAAACTCCAGAAAATGTCCAGACACTATTTTGCAGAGTTCATGACTGAAAACAGCTTGAAAGTCCTTGTGTCCTCGGGGTTCAGTTGTTTGTAATATGTAACTTCACCACTAGATGTCTCTAAATATCTTGCTGGACATGTTCAGGAGTCGTACACGTGAACAAGTGGACTACGTTCACATGTACGACACCTGGAGACGTCACTAACTCCTTCACAGTGAACCTGTAACTTAACATAACTTAACAAAACCATGGTTGTCATGGAGATATGTGTTTTGGCTCCGCCCCTCGTCTGAATGTTCCCACATGTTCCTGTTGCTGTGAACGAGTCGGACCTGGACAATCTCCTGCTGCTGCTTCAGCTCCAGAAAATGTCCGACCCACTTGTCAGAACATGTTGCACAGTTGATGTGTGAAAGGGAGAGCAGTTCTATGATCATGTTTTCTTGAAGTGGCGATGATCTGAGCAGCAGTTTGACCAGTTGAAAGTGGTGCAGGGAGCCTGAGGAACACGTGTGTACAGGGCGGGACAGAGATCTAGTGGTGAAAAGATAAAGGCATGGACGACCCCATGTAAGTCCTGAAACCAGAGGAAGGGTTTCATGTTGGAAATGAACCCAAAGTGGAAGAAACAGGGCTGAAGAACTTGGTCCTAAAAATAAAAGGAATCAAATATAATCCACTTGGACTCTGGACCCTGAGCCCAGTCCCAGAACACCAACGCAGCACGCTGTCATGTGGTCAGTCCACAGGACCACCGGGACAAGTCCTGGTTAGCTTCCACAGAAACATTACATGTACACATTGTCCAGCATTGGATTGTTTCTGTCAGTAAAACTTCAGTCACATTGAGCCTGACTCGGTCCTCAGCGCTCATTCTACAAACATCTCTCAGCTCAGTATCAGTGTTCACTGTTAGGAACACATGTTCTGACCTTTGACCTTAAAGCTCCAGTGTGGAAGATTCAGGTGAAAGGATCCATTGTTAGAAACTGAAGAGAAAAGAATCCTTGAGATGTTTTCACTAGTTTCATCTGAATTGTACCAGTTGTTCTTTTCTTTGTTTTAGAATGAGACATTTATATTTACCTACTTTATATTTAAATACTTTATATTTAAATACTGTATATTTACATACTTTATATTTACAGACTTTAGAATGAAATACTTAAGACTGAACCTTTAACATTAAAACATGATGTCTGACCACAGTCTCTCCAGTCGACAGGTTGGACTCTGTAGAAAACCACACAGCTCCGTCACTGCTGAGTCCTTCAGCTTGTTGTTGTCTCTCAGATCCAGTGTTTTCAGATGAGAGGGGTTTGACCTCAGAGCTGAAGCCAGAGAAGAACAGCTGATCTCTGACAGACTGCACTGATCCAACCTGGATAAAGAAATATGAATATTAGAAAGTGTCCTCCTGTTATTGTTGATCATCATCATGTCAACACAGACTCTCAACATGCTGCTGACCTCAGTCCAGTCTGTGACCTGAAGATAAATATCAGATCAGACATGTTGGACCATTGTTTCATTCATCAGCTTCTTCTCTGTGTGTTGGTCACTGAGCAGGTTTGTGTTATTAAACACTGTTTAAAGTAGGGGTGACAGTCACTTCCTGTTTGTTTCTATACTTATCAACTGTCCAACGTGTTTCAATAAGAATGTGTCTTATTTTGAAAACCGGAGGAGGATGAGTGCTCGGCCTCAGTCCACATGTTATTTACTGACACTTTCTCAGTGATCAGGAGCAGGTGAGTGCAGGTGAATGGAGTTGATGAGGTGGACGTGACTGACAGGCTGGGTGAGGGACAGATGACTGAGGGACAGTGAGCAGAGCAGAACTGAGACCATTTAAATAAATAATGACCCAATAAGAAAGAAAGTCTGAAAAGTGAAGAAGGATTTAAGGACCTCAGAGTCTCCAGTCGACAGTTTGGACTCTCCAGTCCAGAACACAGCAGCTTCACTCCTGAATCCTGCAGCTTGTTGTGACTCAGATCCAGTTCTCTCAGATGTGAGGGGTCTGACTTCAGAGCTGAGGCCACAACTTCACAGTGAGTCTCTGAGAGTTCACAACCCCGGAGTCTGTAATTAAAGAAATATCAAATCTGTGAGAATTAAATCAGAAAACACAACATTCATACAAAACGTGATAATTTGACCCTCACCCTGGTAAATCCCCTTTTTGTTAAAAACTCCTCAAGAGAATCCTTTCAGATTTGGCCCAAGCGTTCATTCAGACCAACAGAGGAACTCATTAGGTTCAGGTGCTCAAAGGTCAAAGGTCAAGGTCACAGAACATGTTCATGATCTTTTGAACATGATGTCTCAAGTCTGTCTTTAGGGGATTTCTTCAAATTTAGACCCAAGATAAACTGATTAGATTTCAGTAGTCAAAGGTCAAAGGTTACAGTGACCTCATATTATTGTGAATGCAGCATGTCAGGAATCTGGAGGGATGGACACTGCACTGGTTGGTGGTGGAGGACAAACGCAGGGTACTCTAGTTTGACCAGAAAGAAGAATAAACCATACATCCTGCTTCTTCATTTTAAGAGAACAGTCAGTGATTCTCATCAGTGATCGTCACCTCACTCTGTGCTAGCTGTTTGCTCAGATATACAGTGCTGTGAAAAAGTATTTGCCCCCCTTTTTTTTGCAGATTTGTCACACTTAAATGATTCAGATCATCAAACAAATTTTATTATTAAACAAAGATAACCTGAGTAAATACAAAATGCAGTTTTTAAGGGATGTTTTCATTTATTAAGGGAAAAAATCTATCCAAACCTACTTGGCCCTCTGTGAAACAGTAACTGCCTAATAAACCTAAACCTAATAAACCTAAACCTAATAACTGGTTGTGCCACCCTTGGCAGCTTGTTTAAGGTCATGCCACAGCATCTCAATCGGATTTAAGTCAGGACCTGGAAGTTGTCCAGGTCCTGAAGCTGCAAAGCAGCCCAAGACCATCACACTACCACCACCATGTTTGACTGTTGGTATGATGTTGTTTTTATGAAATGCTGTGTTAGTATTAGGCCAGATGTAACGGGACACACACCTTCAAAAAAGTTCATCTTTTGTTTCTTCAGTCCACAGAATATTTGCCTAAAAGTCTTGGGGATCATCAAAATGTTTTTTGGCAAATGTGAAAGGAGCCTTTATGTTCTTTTTGGTCAGCAGTGTCTTTCGCCTTGGAACTCTGCCATGGAAGCCATTTTTGCCAAGTGTCTTTCTTATTGTTGAATCACGAACACTGACCGTAACTGAGGCAAGTGAGGCGTGCAGCTCCTTGGATGTTGTTCTGGGGTCTTTTATGACCTCCTGGATGAGTCGTCGATGCGCTCTTGGAGTAATTTTGGTAGGCTGGCCACTCCTGGGAAGGTTCACCACTGTTCCAAGTCTTCTCCATTAGTGGATAATGTCTCTCACCGTGGTTCGCTAAAGTCCCAAAGCCTTAGAA
Source organism: Limanda limanda (assembly GCF_963576545.1). Taxonomy (NCBI): domain Eukaryota; kingdom Metazoa; phylum Chordata; class Actinopteri; order Pleuronectiformes; family Pleuronectidae; genus Limanda; species Limanda limanda. The sequence continues at coordinate 22,744,320 of NC_083650.1, read as the reverse complement.
ATGGCTTTGTAATCCTTTCCAGACTGATACGTATCAAATACTTTGTGTCTCATCTGTTTTTTAATTTCTTTAGATCGCGGGATGATGTGTTGCTTTTTTGATCTTTTAGCCTGCTTCACTTTGTCAGACAGGTTCTATTTAAATGATTTCTTGATTCAACAGGTCTGGCAGTAATCAGGCCTGGGTGTGGCTAGTGAAATTGAACTCAGCTTTCCCAAAAATGTGGTTAATCAAAGTTCATTCATGATTTATCAAGGGGGGGCAATTACTTTTTCACATAGGGCCAGGTAGGTTTGGATAGATTTTTTCCCTTAATAAATGAAATCATCATTTAAAAACTGCATTTTCTATTTACTTGGGTTATCTTTGTCTAATATTAAAATTTGTTTGATGATTTGAAACATTTAAATATGACAAATATGCAAAAAAGAATAAACCAGGAAGGGGGCCAATAATCTTTCACAGCACTGTATATACATATACAATAATCTCCCTTGCACCCCACATGGTCTGAATCCTCAAACTCCAGCACAGTGATCACATGGATGGATTTCACTCTCCACATCTGATCTAGTTGTTCTCATATGTACATGAGAACAATGAGAATGTATATGTACATACTAATAATAACTTGATACACACACACACCCACACACAGAAAGAATGCACTCACAGTGTTGACCACTCTAACACACACACTGCCCAAAACAATGAGGATCATTTAACACTGAGTGTATTTGAAGAACGACTCATCTCCACTGATTGAACATGTTATTGATCATGTCTGGACTCACAGAGCCTTCCTGCAGTTCCTCACAGCTGGGATCAGTCTCAGTCGACCCTGGTGTGATGTGTTGAACTTCTCCGGGTCCAACTCATCCAGAACCTCCTCTGACATCTGCAGCATGTAGGCCAGAGCTGAGCAGTGGATCAAAGAGAGTTTCTCCTTTGATTTGTTCTCTGACGTCAGGAACTGTTTCATCTGCTGATGAACTGAGTGGTCGTTCATCTCAGTCAGACAGTGGAAGATGTTGATGCTTCTGTCAGGAGAAATGTCATCACTCTCCATCTCCTTCAGGTTGTTGATGACTCTCTGGATGATCTTTGGATTGTTCCGTGTCCGACCCAGCAGGCCTCCTAAGACCCTCTGGATGATATTTGGCTTGTTCTCTGTCCGACCCAGCAGGCCTCCTAAGACTCTCTGGTTGGACTCCAGACTAAGGCCATGAAGGAAGCGAACAAACAGGTCCAGATGACCATTTGTACTGCTGAGGGATTGCTCCATGGTTCTCTTCAGGAGGTCATCTAGGGAGAAGGTACTGTCTGTGTCCCCATATGTTCCAAAGAAGTTCTTGAGTTCTTCTGTGTTCCTCTTGGTGTGACAGTGGAACATGTAGACTGCAGCCAGGAACTCCTGAACGCTCAGATGAACAAAGCAGTAGACTGATTTCTGGAAGATCACACACTCTCTTCTGAAGATCTCAGTACAAACTCCTGAGTACACTGAGGCCTCTGTGACATTAAGACCACACCGCTCCAGGTCTTCTTGGTAGAACATGATGTTTCCTTCCTCCAGATGTTTAAGCGCCAGCCTCCCCAGCTTCAGGAGAACGTCCCTGTCAGCTTCCATCAGCTGCTGTGGAGTCGTCTCATGTCCCTCACCGTACTTGTTGTTCTTCCTCTTTGTCTGAACCAGCAGGAAGTGTGAGTACAGGTCAGTCAGGGTCTTGGGCAGCTCTCCTCTCTGGTCTGTGGTCAACATGTGCTCCAGAACTGTAGCACTGATCCAGCAGAAGACTGGGATTTGACACATGATGTGGAGGCTCCTGGACGTCTTGATGTGTGAGATGATTCTGCTACACAGCTCTTCATCACTGAATCTCCTCCTGAAATACTCCTCCTTCTGGGCGTCAGTGAAGCCTCGTACTTCTGTGACCCTGTCAACACATGCAGGAGGGATCTGATTGGCCGCCGCAGGTCTGGAGGTTATCCAGACGAGAGCCGAGGGAAGCAGATTCCCCTGGATGAGGTTTGTCAGCAGCACGTTGACTGATGACCTCTGTGTGACCTCAGACACAAGCTCCCTGTGGTTGAAGTCCAGAGAAGGCCTGCTTTCATCCAGGCCGTCAAAGATGAACAACAGTTTACAGACAGCGAGCGTCTCTGCCGTGAGCTTCTGTAACGCTGGATGGAAAACACGGAGCAGCGTGAGGAGACTGTGCTGCTGGTCCTTCACCAGGTTCAGCTCCCTGAACGAAAGCACAGTCAGCAGACCCACATCCCGGTTTTCTAAACCCTCTGCCCAGTCCAGAGTGAACTTCTGCACCGAGAAGGTTTTTCCAACGCCAGCGACGCCGTTGGTCAGGACGACTCTGATGCTGCTCTGCTGGTCAGTGGAGGCTTTAAAGATGTCGTGGCACTTGATGGGAGTGTCCTGGAGGATCTTCATCTTCGATGTCGTCTCAAGCTGCCTCACCTCATGTTGAGAATTAACCTCTTCACTCTGTCCCTCTGTGATGTAGAGCTCAGTGTAGATCCTGTTGAGGAGGGTTCTACTTCCTGTTTCATCACTTCCCTCAGTCACATGTTCACATCTCCTCCTCACACTGAGCTTATGTTCATCTAAAACCTCCTGCAGACCAGGATCTGCTGAAAGACAAGAAACAATGTTAGAGACAGAGAATCTGATAATCTGCTGATTGTTTTAATCAGATACAGAAAAATAAAAGCTTTTTGACTTTGTGCTTTTATAACGATGTTAAATGTTGATGCTGTATGAAGGAACAAAATAAAACCACATGTGCTGTTGTCAGAAGTGAAGACATCAGCAGACACATGTACAGTGCTGCTCTGACCGGCTGTCTGAGCTCGAGCTCCTGTTCTGGATCTTTGTCCACACTGGGGACAGGAGGAGTCTCCTGAAGAACCAGACTGGTCCCAGTATGAGGTGATGCACTGTCTGCAGAACCAGTGTCCACAGCTGGTGGAGACTGGATCCTTCAGGACGTCCTGACACGAAGCACAGCAAGACGACTGCTCCTCCTCAGAGACATGACTCCTCTTCCTCTCCCTGTGAAGACATTTCCTGATTACTCACATGTCACAGTCACAGGTTGTCATTACTTCTGTCAAGGAGGTTTTGTTTTCACCCAGTATATAAAAAAACACAGATTACCAGTAAACTTGGTGGAAGGTTGTGGTCTGTGAACCAGATCCGGGGGGGGGGGGGGGGGCACTTTCACAGACATGCTCAGAGGACTGATGTTTACCAGTGTGTGGAATTTGGTGCAGATCCAAATCAAAATGAGTCTGTAGTGGATTTCAAAGTGGTTTCATAAGGAGCGTGCTGGTCCTTGGTGGAGGTCTGAGCTCTTTGAGTGATTCTGAGAGATTAGTCACCAACTTCAATGAAGCTGTGTCCTAATGCAGGGGCCACACTAGAGGAAACCAGATCCTCTTCAGAGCAGGTCACAGTAGAAACAGTCTCTTACTCTGTGTGTGAGGGTCCACGTTCATTACTGAAGTCTGGAGGCTCTTCTTTGGACCGGTCACTCTTCAGAGACAGACAGCTGGACCCTGGAGACTGTGCTCTCAGTCTGTGGTCCTGACCTCTGCAAACACAAACATGTTTTTATTCAGGACACATCATTCACTGGTTCATTCTCTGAGGATTCAGTTTGGAGCTTCACATGTTTGTAGCAGGTCTCTTACTTTGTGTGTGAGGGTCCAGGTTCATTACTGAAGTTGTAAGGATGTTCCATGGACTGGTCACTCTTCAGAGACAGACAGCTGGACCCTGGAGACTCTGCTCTCAGTCTGTGGTCCTGACCTCTGCAAACACAAACATGTTTTTATTCAGAACACATCATTCATTGGTTCATTCTCTGAGGATTCAGTTTGTAGCTTCACATGTTTGTAGCAGGTCTCTTACTTTGTGTGTGAGGGTCCAGGTTCATTACTGAAGTTGTAAGGATGTTCCATGGACTGGTCACTCTTCAGAGACAGACAGCTGGACCCTGGAGACTCTGCTCTCAGTCTGTGGTCCTGACCTCTGCAAACACAAACATGTTTTTATTCAGAACACATCATTCACTGAATCTTCTCTGAGGATTCAGTTTGGAGCTTCACATGTTTGTAGCAGGTCTCTTACTTTGTGTGTGAGGGTCCAACTTGCTCTGAAATTTCCTCGTCCATGTTGCACCGGGCAGGCTGCGGCTCAGTTGTGGTTCAGGCCACTCTGCTCTTCTAGATATTCAAGGTCTGGTCTATTTCCTTCTGGTTCTGCGCTCAGTTTACAGCAGAACACCGTGAAATGATCTTTCACACCAGTTTCATTGTTTATCTGTTGAAAACGTCACAAACACAAATATTTGCAACACTTCCTGTAGCCGACACATTTCAAAATAAAAACACTGCAGCGTTTCTGTCGACTGAATCAATTCATTTATTTTTAAATGTTTTTATTGTGAAATAGATGCAGGGCTTCATAGTTTGTAATTCTGGTATTTATTTGAATACACAGGAATACTTATATATAAGGAAATACAGTGATGTCATCAGAAACCTCAGGAAGGCTGTAGTTACCTTAAAAATAAAAAACTTTAGGTGGAGGACAATAGACTCTCTCTCTCTCTCTCTCTCTCTCTCTCTCTCTCTCTCTCTCTCTCTCTTTCCCGCTCTCAGACTTTACGTTGTCTTTCTGACATGTGACCTCAGGAAGCCTCCATTATTTTTGGATTCAAATTTCAGTCAAACTCGATTTATTCAGCCAGTTTCAACCATTTCATTGAGAACGTTATTAAATTAATAATATGAACATATCTTTTAGGGTTCCAGCCAATAAGGGTGTGGAGTTGTACTATTGTACAAGTACAGTAATAAAGTTCCCTTTCATGTAATATAGTTTATGTCATTTGTTAATCCACCAATAAACCTGCATAGCAACAAACAAACATTCAATAAAAAAGTTTTTGCAACTTGAGCATTTCCTAATCTACACTTAGACCAATCTACTACATTAAAGTTAATTAATACAAGCTTGTAAAAGTTCCTGTGTCCTTCCACCCCCGGCCACTAAGAGAAGGAAACTCAACATCTAGTATCATGTTCACGTCATAAAGGCTGGAAATTAATTACAGAACTTTATAGACAGTAACACTGAGAGCACATCAGTCAGCAGCTTGAAGCAGCACTCTGTATCTCCACTCAGTTCTATGGCTTTGTATAAAGTTATATATATATGTGTGTGTGTGTGTGTGTGTGTGTGTACCTGGCTCTGCAGGTCGATGTCCCTCACACCTCAGCCAGTTAGTCCAGAGCTTTACTGGGATCCACAGTGAAGACTCTCCACTGGTTGGTGACCACTGCTGTATCGTATGAATGTGAAAACACGTTCTGTTATTAAACACTTGATGAACAGATGTCATGAAGATAAAGTGAAGCTGTGAGTTAACTCTGTTAATTAGTCCTTTGAAGGCTCTTTGTTCCAGACCTGCTGTTCACATCTGTCTCTGGGATCCGATCACATGAAACTACCTCTGTCACCAGGTGTGAACTGACAAACTTAGAGTGGTGTGATCAGCAGACGGATGTTAACAGCAGGTGTGAGAGTGAGACAGAAAAACTTTCAGAAAGTTGTGTTCACACTCACCTGCTCACTTTCCTTCCTTCTGCTCGTCCAGGTGAAAATGGAGTCTGACCGCTCCCTGTTGAACCAGTTCACTCTGGAAACCACCCAGTTCAGAGTCCAGTTCATACCCATGAAGATGAACTGGTTCAAAGTTCATGTTTTATTGTGATGTTATAACAAATACAGGTTTAAGATTAGATTAGATTCAACTTTATTGTCATTGCACAGAGAACAAGTATAGAGACAATGAAATGCAGTTTAGCATTAATCCAGAAGTGCACAAAAGCAGTAAAAGTGCAGAGTATTTGCATTTGTAAATTGGAATATGTAAATAAATAAGATATGTACAGTAAGAAATAGATATGGAATATGAACCGTATTGATACAAGACTAGCAGCAATAGAAGTAGGTAGTGTAGATAACAAACGTAGGATCATGTCTTTAGTTAATAATGGACGGTGTGGGATCATGAATCCAGATCTTCACTTTCACACTGAGTCCTGACTGGGAGCGTCTCCTGGGACTGAGCCGAACAATGTGATTCTTCATGATGTTTAAATGAGCCTCATAAACTCTGGAATCAAACCAACACTCAGTTACTTCATGTGCTGTGCGATCAGCAGACGGATGTTAACACCAGGTGTGACACCACTTTATGATTGACATCTAGCACCATCCAATGGGTTTAGGGGGGCGTGCCATCAAGCTCTCAGTCAGGCTCCACCCCCTGCTCCTCCAAATATGGTTACTTCTGGTTTCAAAAAACCAAGATGGCGCTGAACAAGAAGTCAAAGTGAGGCTTCAGAGCAGCAGCTCACCAACCAGCCTGTGACGTCACGTTGGGTTGATACTTGAGTTAACTTTATTGTGGAAATCTCCTTCAGAACATTTTACAAACTCCATCACACACAAGGTCACAACAGAGAAATGAATTCACACGTTACAGATTAAAGTGATTTTCTCTCCGACAGGTTCTTATGTTTTCCTTCGTCTTCCTCAGAATCTCAGAATCATGTTTATTGGCCAAGTAAGTTTGCACAAACAGGGAATTTGACTCGGTAAAGTGGCTCTCAGTGTGCTACACAAAATATACATCACAAAACAAAACAGTACAATACGAACAGTCCCAAAAACAATACAAAATACAAACAGTGCGACAGTCTAAGAAAAAAAAGTGCAGGTATAACATGTATGTGAATTACGGTTATACAGTGAAGTGAAATAAGATAACCATAATTAAATATGATTATAATATATATTATATATAATATAATATAATTCCGGGAGAAACTGTACAGTGTTTATTATAAAGATCCAGGGTTATTGAACAGTGTCAGTGGGTTGGCTGTTCAGAAGTGAGACAGCGAGAGGGAAGAAACTGTTTTTGTGCCTGGAGGTTTTGGTCAACAGAGACCTGTAGCGCCTCCCAGAGGGGAGGAGATGGAACAGGTTGTGCCCAGGATGTGAGAGGTCTGCAGTGATCTTTCCTGCCCGTTTCCTGACTCTGGAGGTGTACAGGTCCTGGATGGTGGGCAGGTTGGCACCGATGATCTTTTCTGCAGTCCTGATTGTCCGTTGAAGTCTGCTCTTATCCAATTCGGTGGCCGATCCGAACCAGACAGTTAGTGATGTGCAGAGAACAGACTCAATGACAGCTGTGTAAAACAGGATCAGCAGCTCCTGAGGCAGGTTGAGCTTCCTCAGCTGGCGCAGGAAGTACAACCTCTGCAGGGCCTTTTTGATGATTTTACTTATGTTGGGTTCCCACTTCAGGTCCCGGGAGATTGTGGATCCCAGAAACCTGAACGATTCCACAGCCAACACTGTATTGTTGAGTGTGATGAGGGGGTGCAGTGCTGGGGGGCTCCTCCTGAAGTCCACTGTCATCTCCACGGTTTTGAGCGTGTTCAGCTCTAGGTTGTTTCGACCGCACCACAGGGCCAGCTGTTCGACTTCCTGCCTGTATGCAGACTCATCATTATTCTTGATGAGGCCAATGACTGAAGTGTCGTCTGCAAATTTTAGGATTTTAACAGATGGGCAGTGGTGGAATGTAACGAAGTATTTTTACTTCGTAACTGTACTTAAGTAAATTTTTACGTATCTGTACTTTACTTAAGTAAAAATAATAGTGCATACTTTTTACTTTTACTCCGTTACATTTTGCAGCTATTATCTATACTTTTTCTCCGCTACATTTCTACAATAAGTGTCGTTACTCGTTACATTTTATGAACACAGTTTCGCCAAAATGTTGCTGTGACGGAGCGGCTCCGTCACTGACCACCAGCGCTCCACACACGCACACACAGTCACACACAGTCACACACACCCCAACAAACATTTCACTCTTCCTGTTAAAGTTCGTAGTTGATCACTATCTAACCATCAGCTACTCTGTTTAGCGCTGGGCCGACGGAGGGTGCCCACTCGTCAGCTCCGCATCTAGGTGACACACACACACACACACACACACACACACACACACACACACACACACACACACACACACACACACACACACACACACACACACACACACACACGCATCTGGGTGACACACACACACACACACACATACGCATCTGGGTGACACAGTCACACACAGTGGCCGGTAAGCAGCCGTCCGGACCACTCCGTGAAGAAGATGGAGGAGACGTTTCTTTAGTTTTAACGCCGCCACTTTATTTATTGACTGTCCACCGGAGCAACACTCTCATCACCTCCAGGTGCTCGTTCACTTCTCGTATTCACACACTTCTTGCGCAAGTTACCCAGGTGCACTACGTCACTCTCTGGGCCCGTTCCTTAAAGGGGCAGGCCATACCTGCAAATGTTGTTGCTTATAATTATTACTAGTAGTGACATCTGTAGAGGCATGAGTATTACCAGTAGCTATATCTGCATTCTTTATCAAAATGGCACAGCCTAGACATTGAGAGACAACCCATTGCATGAGTACTTTTACTTTTAATAGTTAAAGTAAATTTAAAAGTAAGTACTTTTTACTTTTACTTAAGTAGGATTGTTGGTGTAGTACTTTTACTTAAGTATATATTTTCCTGGGTACTTGTACTTTTACTTAAGTACTAAACTTCAGTACTTCCTCCACCACTGCCTTTCAGCTGCTGTAGCGTTTAAATGCTGAATGGTCGTTAAAAGAAGCAGCTGAAACACAGAAGTACAAAAAAGTCCTTCACATATATGAATGCATTCATACCCACAGGGTAAAATGAATGATTGCTGAATGCTACACAGCAAACACAGTTCTATATATCGTATTGGCTTCGCCCTTTAAAGGCTATCGCTAGTGGGTTCATCCCTTGCGGGAATGCACAACACTGAAAACTTTAGTCCACGCCCACCTACTGTGGGCCCCACCCCTGGTCTTACCTCGTATAAATTGGGCTGAGACCAGGTGATGGGTTCCCCTTTTCTTCAGCGTACCATGAGTAAGCACAAAACAACTTCCACGATGACTTCTTCCATCCGCATGTGCCAGGTCTGTCAGACCGGCTACATCTTATCATCCGACCTGCATGCCCGCTGCGAGTCGTACCTGGGTCCAGAGCACGCCGGCTTGGCTTTGAGCCAAGTGTCCTTACTGCAAGCTCCAGAGGAGAAATGCAGGCGAGCCAACGCATATGCTGACATCGCCGGAGACGGTTTCTCCGCTCCTTGCTTTTTCCGCTTAGACGAAGCCGACTCTGATCCTTGCTTGTCGAAGAAATCAATCCTTGCTCTGCTTTGCTATTCGGCCTTGACAAAAAACACTTCAGTGTGGTTGATTTCAAAAAGTGTATGAACACGTTTATTCACTTAACTTTTGTCTGAAACTTCAATATTCTCAAAAGTTGAAGAGCACACTAATGAAAATAACTGAATCTGAACCTCAGACCGATAACATATTAAAGCATAATTTTAGATGAAAAATGTTGAGGATTGAAATGCTTGTATGTAAACACAACAGTAATTTCAATCAAATTCTTCTTCTGAAGAGATTATTCCCACTGACAAGGAGAGAGTGGCCTTCAAGGACCTGGACGCTGCCATCTTGGTCGGCTCAATGCCCAGGAGGGAGGTCATGGAGAGGAAAGACTTACTCAAAGACAACGTGGCCATCTTCAAGAGCCAGGGAGCCGCCCTGGAGAAGTATGCCAAGAAGACTGTCAAGGTAATAACACAGGCTAATATTGGCAAAGGACATATACACAAGTATGTATTTACTTTCTAAGGGTGATGTATTAATAAGTGTAAGCTTGTTTATTTTCAGGTGCTAGTTGTAGGAAACACCAACTGTCTGATTGCAACCATGTCTGCTCCCTCAATCCCCAAAGAGAAATTCTCCTGTCTCACCCGTCTGGACCACAACAGGGCTCGCTCTCGGGTGCGTTTCAGTGTCCCAGCGTTCCACTTTGTCAGCCCTAGGGTTTTTACCTACATTTCTGAATATCCTCTCCGTCCTCTAGGTGGTGATTCGCTGATGCGTTCCTGCTACCAACGTCAAGAACATGATTATCTGGGGCAACAACTCGTCCACCCAGTACCCAGATGTGCACCACTGCTTGGTCAACATATCCGGTAGTGAGCTTGCCTGCTTCGATGCCGTCAAGGATGATGCCTGGCTCAAAGGAGATTTCATAGCTGTGAGCTGAATATCAGTATTATTTAAATTAACATAGAAACTAGCTGCACAACTCAAGCTAACCCATTTGCTAATTTATTCACTGTGTGTTTCAGACAGTGAAGCAGAGAGGTGCTGCAGACACCAAGGCCAGGAAGCTGTCCAGTGCCATGTCTGCTGCCAAGGCCATCTGTGACCACATGAGAGACATCTGGTCAGGCACCCCCCAGGTAAACGCCATGTTCATATATATACTGTTGTTTTAACATTGGAACGTCTGCATGTTGCTGTAATCAGACAAAACATGGCTATGGCAATGTCAAATATTGATAGACTGTACTATACCCTTCATTACCTACCAATTTAATTGTCAAAGAATAACCTCAGTATGGTTATAAGTTTCTCTGTCAGCACCACAGGCTGTTAGATCTTGTGTTACAGGTGAATCCGCTGTTTGTTTTTTGGATGATGTTTGTACTTCTCATGTTGATCAAGCCTTTGTTTCTGAAAGATAAGATTTGGCCTAAACTCTTCCAGTTTAACCAGTAAATCTACCTCTATATTTTAGGACGAGTTGACCTCTATGGGCGTATACTCTTCTGGAAACTCATATGGAGTCCCAGCAGACCTCATCTATTCATTCCCGATCCAGATCAAGGTGAGACTGGTCTAAACTTGGTTTGATTACAGCTAGTTGATTTGTAGCCACAGCAGGGAATCAATAAGTTGTTTCTTTCACACGTTTGTCATCAGTTTATGGTTACTCACATTCATTATGTTCTTCTCTATATGTGCAACAATAAACAACTTAAAGACTAAATTAGTGTAAATAAGTAAATTTGAAGTGCAAAGAATAACATCGACCCAAAGCCATCGTTCTCTTTGGCTGAAAGTTTCACCTGTGACCACATTCGGTGTCAATGAGTTTGTGGGTGTGGTTAAAAATGCACCTGTAGCCACGTCTAACAGTGATGTCACGAGGTGCGTGAGTTCACCTGCACACAGCGACCAGATGAGCAGTTAAACCACTGGAGGTCGGCAAAAACAAGATTTTCCAAAGGGAGAGGCATTAAATTAATTAAAAGGTTTGTGTCTTTAGACTGTAGAGGATTGTTTGTCAGTATTTTTTTTTTAAAAACACAACACTTTGTATTTGCTTTAGGACAAGAACTGGACGATTGTGGACGGCCTGGCCATCAATAATTTTTCCCGATCGAGGATGGACGCCACAGCAGCAGAGCTGATCGGGGAGAGAGACATGGCGGTGTCTTTCCTGGGGTATGACTAGACCCTGAATGACTCTGTCTGCTGTTTAGTGGAAAAAAAAAATGCATCCAGTTTTAATTTGGTTATGGATTATTGCATTGGTCTCATATTCAGTCGACACCAGAAACACCGGACACACAAGTATCTCCACTCTAACTATAGTCCACCATTTGTTACCAGCTTGTTTCCAAGTTATTTTCAGTTAAACAATAAAAAAAAGATTCAATGATGAAGTTGTGTTCCTTTTGTTCCCTGTCTATCATCTTAGTGACAGACAAACACAAACACAGGGGTTTCAGCTTAGCAGCTGAGCAGTCAGACAGTAATGTGACTTTTATAAAAAAAGGTTTATATATTAAAATACCTGCATCACCCAGCCACACTGAGTGAGACATAGAGCTCAGCAATTCACTACTGGCAAACTAGTGTATAATATAGCAGCACTTGTAAAGTAATACTAACTAGTAGCATTTAGTTGTTAGCATAGGTTTAATGGAAAATAAAGCTTTTTCTCTCATGGTGGGCAATTACTTTTAATTATATTTACTGGAGGACCAGATTTTGCTGTTTAGATTATATTTTTTACTGTTTTCCTGCCTTTGCCATAGGAACCGTGGTACCGTGCAATACCACAATGTCACCAGGCGAGGACTGTATTTCTCTATTTATCTCACCAGCAGCATCAGGAACAATGATGTAACATCTGTAGTTGGTTAAATTCACAATGTATCATTTATAGAAATAATTAAAACGAGGCCCTGAAAAATCCCCAAAAGCGGAAATACAAATCCTTCAAATTACAATAGGGCCAAGCATATGGCACCAGTAAAGCCATCATCATATATCACAACATCATATATCACAACATCACGTATCACAAAATCACAAATCATGTATCACAGCCTTCTCGACAGGTTTGAATCCGGTTCAGATGGGTCTTCCTGTGTGGAGTCTGCATGTTCTGCAGATTAGGGGTTGTGTAGATTGGAGACTACACACAAGCTGCTGCTGCTTCAGCCTCTGGATCCTCAGGACACAGCTCAGCCTCCGTCCACACACACTGTCCTCTTCACACTCAGCTCCATTCAGTACTTCCACCTGTTGAGAGAAGAAGACATCAGTGTTACAGAGACTCACTTCATCAGCTGTGAGTCAGTGATGCAGCACATCCAGTAGAAAGAGCAGCAGGGACTTCAGTCCTGTTCAGAGGTGGAGCAGCTTCCTCTCTGCTTCATGTTCACGTGTTGGAATGAACACGCTAAGAGCTCAGTGTGTGTCCACTGCATGTCAAAGTGCAGAGTGGACACCTGAGAGGTGGATTTACTGCTGTTACAGGTGAAGACATGTTTCACTGTGTGTTGATGAACATCTGCTTCTGACAAACTGGGACCAGCTGAGACAGATGGACCTCAGCAGAGGTTCTGCTCTGTAGAAAGAGATCCTGGTTACCATGGTGATGAGGAGAGGCTTCAGTCCCACTGATCTCAGAGCTGTGACAAAGATCCATCTGATCAGTTCTTCACTGATGAAGTGAGAGGACAAACTGTCTCAGATCAGATGAAGACGACACCGTCTCTGTCCCTCATGTGAGGCTGTCAGCTGTGGTCCAGCTTCACTTCCTGTTCACATGAAAACAACAACAACTGTCGTCTTCACGTCAACTCAATCACATGATCCCAATTAGCTTGTGGCTCGTCTGATTTACCTACTGTTGTCTCTCTGTGTCTCTGTCCAATCCTGACGTCTGTCCTCATTGTCCTCTCACAGCTTCACTGAGGAAACACTGAGGCCTGAACTACGAAGACACTCCAACATGTCCAGGAGACCTTTCTGAGATCAGCTCAACTGAACCTGACAGACACAGGTTAAGTGGTCACATGACTCTGGTTATCAACTCGTTAAGTTAACTCAGGTTATCCTCTTCGAGATCTGAGCGTGCACATTAAAGGGGCGGGGTCTACTGACATGACCAACCACAGACATGGACAGTTTGACTGACAGCAGAGCCTCATATTTCACAACCAAGAACTGTTCTATAATAAAAATCAGAGGAGAACAAACACATGATCCAGAATAAAAGAAACTCAGTCACAGCTGCTAAATGCAGGAAGAACAGCTGGTAAAACATCTGGGATCGTGTCAATGTGTGAGTTACAGCGCCCCCTGGTGGCATCTGGTACAATATATTTCGTGACCATGACACAACGTGTGTGAATGAGATAAATAACTCGAGGCCACGAGATCTGAATCTGTTGTGTACCAACAAGACGAGCGAAAGAGAAGAAGAGACACACTGTCTCACTGTCTCTGATGACACACACTGTCTCACAATGTCTCTGAGGACACACACTGTCTCTGAGGACACACACTGTCACTGTCTCTGAGGACACACACTGTCTCACTGACTGAGGACACACACTGTCTCACTGTCTCTGAGGACTCACACTGTCTCACTGACTGAGGACACACACTGTCTCACTGACTCTGAGGACACACACTGTCTCACTGTCTCTGAGGACTCACAATGTCTCACTGACTGAGGACATACACTGTCTCACTGTCTATGAGTACACACACTGTCTCACTGTCTCTGAGGACACACACTGTCTCACTGTCTCTGAGGACACACACTGTCTCACTGTCTCTGAGTACACACACTGTCTCTGAGGACACACTCTGACTCACTGTCTCTGAGGACACACACTGACTCACTGTCTCTGAGGACACACACTGACTCACTGTCTCTGAGGACACACACTGTCTCACTGTCTCTGAGGACACACACTGACTCTGAGGATACACAATGTCTCACTGACTCTGATGACACACACTGTGGTGGACACCTCTGACATCACTACTCAATAAAGACACATGGACCTGTCTCCAGGAAGCTGACTGAGGTCATCTGGTGTTTTGGGGACAGGATGAGTCTGGAGACATTGAGATGTTCTGGATGAGTTAGAGATCAACTGAACCAACCAGACGTTGATTTAAACTTCCCTTATCCGTCCCTTTAAGGAGAGTGTGCACCACACAACAGTGTAGAGTCACTGTGGTCAGTGGGCGGAGCTTTGATACTGGTTGATCTCCAACTTAACCTGGAGCAGGTTAGCCGTTCATCAGAAGTTACCATGGTGATTTACCTTGTTAAAAAATGGACGAGCTTCGTAGGACTGAAAAAACTAAACCTGAAGTTAACCTGATAACCACAAATCCTGCTTGGTAGCACAGACCCTGGATCTGTGATACTGACTGTGTTTAGTAAAATACTGATGAAAGCACCGTGGACTGACTCCACCCATCTACTGACCTCAGAGTCTCCAGTCGACAGGTTGAACTCTGCTGTAGATCAAGCAGCTCCTTCACTGCTGAGTCCTTCAGGTTGTTTCCTATAAGATCCAGTTCTCTCAGATGAGAGGGGTTTGACCTCAGAGCTGAAGCCAGAGAAGAACAGCTGATCTCTGACAGTCTGCATCTACACAACCTGGATAAAGAATAAAACTTTACTGTAAATTAAACTGAGTTCATGTGTGAAAATAACAGACAAATATAGATGTCAGCAGAGACTCATAACATGGAAGATAAATATGTAATCAAACATGTTGGACTAAAAACGAGTCCTGATTCAGTAAAAATACAGTTTAGGAAATCCAGAACTACACTAAGTGTTTTAACAAGTAAATGAATATTTAAAATGTCACAGATTCATTAATGAATGGATTCATGTTATGTATGAAGAGGAATTATGTTAAATTAGAATTAAATGAGTTCACTTGTGTATAAATGCTGTTTTATAGATATGAGATCTACAAAAGTCAGTCAGTGAACTGACCTCAGAGACTCCAGTTGACAGGTTGGACTCTGTAGAAAACCACACAGCTCCTTCACTGCTGAGTCCTGCAGGTCGTTGAAGCTCAGATCCAGTTCTCTCAGATGAGAGGGGTTTGACCTCAGAGCTGAAGCCAGAGAAGAACAGCTGATCTCTGACAGACTGCAGCTCCACAACCTGGATAAAGAATAAAACTTAACTGTTAATTAAACTGAGTTCAGGTGTGAAAATAAAAGACTTTGACAAAACATCACTGTCTCTGTTTTCAGACCTGAAGTCTGAGTCAAGTTGTTCTTGACATTTTCTGGAACTTTTCCTGCAGCCTCCTAATAAAGTTTCTGAGTGAGTCCATGTGAGAATAGAGCAGGTGAATGTCCAGAGGATTCAAAGAGAGCATGTGGACGTGTTGATGAGGTTTCTAACACGTGAGGGACGTGAAACTGGAAGAACACAAATATCTCAGGATGAAGAAGAGGAGCGGTACACGTAGAAGACGAAGACGTCAACTTGGAAACACGAGGAGATTCCAGATCTTTTGGTGATGAGGGCCGACGCCGGTGTGGATGAGCTGTAAACAATAACACTGATCTTTCAACAGCAGGATTTACACGTCATGTCCGGCCTCCTGCTGCTCCACCTGTTCTTCATATGTGAAAGTCAAACTCCAGAAAATGTCCAGACACTATTTTACAGAGTTAATGACTGAAAACAGCTTGAAAGTCCTTGTGTCCTCGGGGTTCAGTTGTTTGTAATATGTAACTTCACCACTAGATGTGTCTAGAT
This sequence comes from Limanda limanda, assembly GCF_963576545.1. Classification (NCBI taxonomy): domain Eukaryota; kingdom Metazoa; phylum Chordata; class Actinopteri; order Pleuronectiformes; family Pleuronectidae; genus Limanda; species Limanda limanda. Next base: position 22,728,189 of record NC_083650.1, on the reverse strand, counting down.
ATCTTGCTGGACATGTTCAGGAGTCGTACACGTGAACAAGTGGACTACGTTCACATGTACAACACCTGGAGACGTCACTAACTCCTTCACAGTGAACCTGTAACTTTACATAACTTAACAAAACCATGGTTGTCATGGAGATATGTGTTATGGCTCCGCCCCTCGTCTGAATGTTCCCACATGTTCCTGTTGCTGTGAACGAGTCGGACCCGGACAATCTCCTGCTGCTGCTTCAGATCCAGAAAATGTCCGACCCACTTATCAGAACATGTTGCACAGTTGATGTGTGAAAGGGCGAGCAGTTCTATGATCATGTTTTCTTGAAGTGGCGATGATCTGAGCAGCAGATTGACCAGTTGAAAGTGGTGCAGGGAGCCTGAGGAACACGTGTGTACAGGGCGGGACAGAGATCTAGTGGTGAAAAGATAAAGGCATGGACGACCCCGTGTAAGTCCTGAAACCAGAGGAAGGGTTTCATGTTGGAAATGAAACCAAAGTGGAAGAAACAGGGCTGAAGAACTTGGTCCGAAAAATAAAAGGAATCAAATATAATGAACTTGGACTCTGGACCCTGAGCCCAGTGCCAGAACACCAACGCAGCAAGCTGTCATGTGGTCAGTCCACAGGACCACCGGGACATGTCCTGGTTAGCTTCCACAGAAACATTACATGGACACATTGTCCAGCATTGGATTGTTTCTCTGTCATTAAAACTTCAGTCACATTGAGCTTGACTCGGTCCTCAGCGCTCATTCTACAAACATCTCTCAGCTCAGTATCAGTGTTCACTGTTAGGAACACATGTTCTGACCTTTGACCTTAAAGATCCAGTGTGGAAGATTCAGGTGAAAGGATCCATTATTAGAAACTGAAGAGAAAAGAATCCTAGAGATGTTTTCCCTAGTTTCATCTGAATTGGACCAGTTGCTGTTTTCTTTACTTTAGAATGAGACATTTATATTTAAATATTTCACATTTAAATACTGTATATTTACATACTTTATGAATAAATACTATATATTTACATACTTTATATTTACAGACTTGAGAATTAAATAATTTATATTATATTTAGAGTGAACCTTTAACAACAAAATATGATGTCTGACCTCAGTTTCTCCAGTCGACAGGTTGGACTCTGTAGAAAACCACACAGCTCCTTCACTGCTGAGTCCTGCAGGACGTTGTTACTCAGATTCAGTTCTCTCAGATGAGAGGGGTTTGACCTCAGAGCTGAAGCCAGAGAAGAACAGCTGATCTCTGACAGTCTGCAGCCCTCCAACCTGGATAAAGAATAAAACTTAACTGTAAATTAAACAGAGTTCATGTGTGAAAATAAAAGACTTTGACTAAACATCACTGTCTCTGTTTTCAGACCTGAAGTCTGAGTCAAGTTGTTCTTGACATTTTCTGGAACTCTTCCTGTAGCCTCCTAATAAAGGTTCTGAATGAGTCCATGTGAGAATAGAGCAGGTGAATGTCCAGAGGATTCACAGAGAGCGAGTGGACGTGTTGATGAGGTTTCTAACACGTGACGGACGTGAAACTGGAAGAACACAAATATCTCAGGATGAAGAAGAGGAGCCGTACACGTAGAAGACGAAGACGTCAACTTGGAAACACGTGGAGATTCCAGATCTTTTGGTGATGAGGGCCGACGCCGGTGTGGATGAGCTGCAAACAACAACACTGATCTTTCCACAGCAGGATTTATGCGTCATGCCTGGCCTCCTGCTGCTCCACCCGTTCTTCATATGTGAAAGTCAAACTCCAGAAAATGTCCAGACACTATTTTACAGAGTTCATCACTGAAAACAGCTTGAAAGTCATTGTGTCCTCGGGGTTCAGTTGTTTTAATATGTAACTTCACCACTAGATGTCTCTAAATATCCTGCTGGACATGTTCAGAAGTCGTACACGTGAACAAGTCGACAACGTTCACATGTACGACACCTGGAGACGTCACTAACTCCTTCACAGTGAACATGTAACTTAACATAACTTAACAAAACCATGGTTGTCATGGAGATATGTGTTTTGGCTCCGCCCCTCGTCTGAATGTTCCCACATGTTCCTGTTGCTGTGAACGAGTCGGACCTGGACAATCTCCTGCTGCTGCTTCAGCTCCAGAAAATGTCCGACCCACTTGTCAGAACATGTTCCACAGTTGATGTGTGAAAGGGCGAGCAGTTCTATGATCATGTTTTCTTGAAGTGGCGATGATCTGAGCAGCAGTTTGACCAGTTGAAAGTGGTGCAGGGAGCCTGAGGAACACGTGTGTACAGGGCGGGACAGAGATCTAGTGGTGAAAAGATAAAGGCATGGACGACCCCATGTAAGTCCTGAAACCAGAGGAAGGGTTTCATGCTTGAAATTAACCCAAAGTGGAAGAAACAGTGCTAAAGAAATTGGTCATAAAAATAAAAGGAATCAAATATAATCCACTTGGACTCTGGACCCTGAGCCCAGTGCCAGAACACCAACGCAGCACGCTGTCATGTGGTCAGTCCACAGGACCACCGGGACAAGTCCTGGTTAGCTTCCACAGAAATATTACATGTACACATTGTCCAGCATTGGATTGTTTCTCTGTCAGTGAGACTTCAGTCACATTGAGCCTGACTCGGTCCTCAGCGCTCATTCTACAAACATCTCTCAGCTCAGTATCAGTGTTCACTGTTAGGAACACATGTTCTGACCTTTGACCTTAAAGCTCCAGTGTGGAAGATTCAGGTGAAAGGATCCATTATTAGAAACTGAAGAGAAAAGAAGCCTAGAAATGTTATCACTAGTTTCATCTGAACTGGACCAGTTGTTGTTTTCTTTACTTTAGAATGAGACGATATTTAAATACTTCATAGTTAAATTAGTGCTGTCAGTTAAACGCGTTATTAACGACGTTAACGCAACCCTATTTTAAAGATGTCAAATTTTTTATCTCGCAAGATTAACGTTCTTTTTGGCTAGTTACCTAGTTAACTAGTAACCTTAGATAAACTACAGCACCACGCCAGATCTAGCTAGACCGGAAGCAAAACAATAGGCACGCCGTTTGGGCTTGGAAGCCGGCCAATAGTAGCAGGGTAACGTGATCCAACCTGGATAAAGAAATATGAATATTAGAATGTGTCCTCCTGTTGTTGTGGATCATCATCATGTCAACACAGACTCTCAACATGCTGCTGACCTCAGTCCTGTCTGTGACCTGAAGATAAATATCAGATCAGACATGTTGGACCATTGTTTCATTCATCAGCTTCTTCTCTGTGTGTTGGTCACTGAGCAGGTTTGTGTTATTAAACACTGTTTAAAGTATGGATGGCCCCTGACAGTCACTTCCTGTTTGTTTCTATACTTATCAACTGTCCAACGTGTTTCAATAAGAATGTGTCTTATTTTGAAAACCGGAGGAGGACAAGTGCTCGGCCTCAGTCCACATGTTATTTACTGACACTTTCTCAGTGATCAGGAGCAGGTGAGTGCAGGTGAATGGAGTTGATGAGGTGGACGTGACTGACAGGCTGGGTGAGGGACAGATGACTGAGGGACAGTGAGCAGAACAGAACTGAGACAATTTTAATAAATAATGACCCAAGAAGAAAGAAAGTCTGAAAAGTGAAGAAGGATTTAAGGACCTCAGAGCCTCCAGTCGACAGTTTGGACTCTCCAGTCCAGAACACAGCAGCTTCACTCCTGAATCCTGCAGCTTGTTGTCACTCAGATCCAGTTCTGTCAGATGTGAGGGGTCTGACTTCAGAGCTGAGGCCACGACTTCACAGTGAGTCTCTGAGAGTTGACAACTACTGAGTCTGTAATTAAAGAAATATCAAATCTGTGAGAATTAAATCAGAAAACACAACATTCATACAAAACATGATCATGTGACCCTCACCCTGTTAAATCCCCTTTTTGTTAAAAACTCCTCAAGAGAATCCTTTCAGATTTGGCCCAAGAGTTCATTCAGACTAACAGAGGAACTCATTAGATTCAGGTGCTCAAAGGTCAAAGGTCAAGGTCACAGAACATGTTCATGATCTTTTGAACATGATGTCTCAAGTCTGTCTTTAGGGGATTTCTTCAAAATTAGACCCAAGATAAACTGATTAGATTTCAGTAGTCAAAGGTCAAAGGTTACAGTGACCTCATATTATTGTGAATGCAGCATGTCAGGAATCTGGAGGGACGGACACTGCACTGGTTGGTGGTGGAGGACAAACGCAGGGTACTCTAGTTTGACCAGAAAGAAGAATAAACCATATATCCTGCTTCTTCATTTTAAAAGAACAGTCAGTGATTCTCATCAGTGATCGTCACCTCACTCTGTGCTAGCTGTTTGCTCAGATATACAGTGCTGTGAAAAAGTATTTGCCCCCCTTTTTTTTGCAGATTTGTCACACTTAAATGATTCAGATCATCAAACAAATTTTATTATTAAACAAAGATAACCTGAGTAAATACAAAATGCAGTTTTTAAGGCATGTTTTCATTTATTAAGGGAAAAAATCTATCCAAACCTACTTGGCCCTCTGTGAAACAGTAACTGCCTAATAAACCTAAACCTAATAAACCTAAACCTAATAACTGGTTGTGCCACCCTTGGCAGCTTGTTTAAGGTCATGCCACAGCATCTCAATCGGATTTAAGTCAGGACCTGGAAGTTGTCCAGGTCCTGAAGCTGCAAAGCAGCCCCAGACCATCACACTACCACCACCATGTTTGACTGTTGGTATGATGTTGTTTTTATGAAATGCTGTGTTAGTTTTAGGCCAGATGTAACGGGACGCACACCTTCAAAAAAGTTCTTCTTTTGTTTCTTCAGTCCACAGAATATTTGCCTAAAAGTCTTAGGGATTATCAAAATGTTTTTTGGCAAATGTGAGAGGAGCCTTTATGTTCTTTTTGGTCAGCAGTGTCTTTCGCCTTGGAACTCTGCCATGGAAGCCATTTTTGCCAAGTCTCTTTCTTATTGTTGAATCACGAACACTGACCGTAACTGAGGCAAGTGAGGCGTGCAGTTCCTTGGATGTTGTTCTGGGGTCTTTAAAGACCTCCTGGATGAGTCGTCGATGCGCTCTTGGAGTAATTTTGGTAGGCTGGCCACTCCTGGGAAGGTTCACCACTGTTCCAAGTCTTCTCCATTAGTGGATAATGTCTCTCACCGTGGTTCGCTAAAGTCCCAAAGCCTTAGAAATGGCTTTGTAATCCTTTCCAGACTGATACATATCAATTACTTTGTGTCTCATCTGTTTTTGAATTTCTTTAGATCGCGGGATGATGTGTTGCTTTTTTGATCTTTTAGCCTGCTTCACTTTGTCAGACAGGTTCTATTTAAATGATTTCTTGATTCAACAGGTCTGGCAGTAATCAGGCCTGGGTGTGGCTAGTGAAATTGAACTCAGCTTTCCCAAAAATGTTGTTAATCAAAGTTCATTCATGATTTATCAAGGGGGGTCAATTACTTTTTCACATAGGGCCAGGTAGGTTTGGATAGATTTTTTCCCTTAATAAATGAAATCATCATTTAAAAACTGCATTTTGTATTTACTTGGGTTATCTTTGTCTAATATTAAAATTTGTTTGATGATCTGAAACATTTAAATATGACAAATATGCAAAAAAAGAATAAACCAGGAAGGGGGCCAATAATCTTTCACAGCACTGTATATACATATACAATAATCTCCCTTGCACCCCACATGGTCTGAATCCTCAAACTCCAGCACAGTTATCACATGGATGGATTTCACTCTCCACATCTGATCTAGTTGTTCTCATATGTACATGAGAACAATGAGAATGTATATGTACATACTAATAATAACTTGATACACACACACACCCACACACAGAAAGGATGTACTCACAGTGTTGACCACTCTAACACACACACTGCCCAAAACAATGAGGATAATTTAACACTGAGTGTATTTGAAGAACGACTCATCTCCACTCATTGAACATGTTATTGATCATGTCGGGACTCACCGAGCCTTCCTGCAGTTCCTCACAGCTGGGATCAGTCTCAGTCGACCCTGGTGTGATGTGTTGAACTTCTCCGGGTCCAACTCATCCAGAACCTCCTCTGACATCTGCAGCATGTAGGCCAGAGCTGAACAGTGGATCAAAGACAGTTTCTCCTTTGATTTGTTCTCTGACGTCAGGAACTGTTTCATCTGCTGATGAACTGAGTGGTCGTTCATCTCAGTCAGACAGTGGAAGATGTTGATGCTTCTGTCAGGCGAAATGTCATCACTCTCCATCTCCTTCAGGTTGTTGATGACTCTCTGGATGATCTTTGGATTGTTCCCTGTCCGACCCAGCAGGCCTTCTAAGACCCTATGGATGATATTTGGATTGTTCTCTGTCCGACCCAGCAGGCCTCCTAAGACTCTCTGGTTGGACTCCAGACTGAGGCCGTGAAGGAAGCGAACAAACAGGTCCAGATGACCATTTGTACTGGTGAGGGATTTCTCCATGGTTCTCTTCAGGAGGTCATCTAGGGAGAAGGTACTGTCTGTGTCCTCACATGTTCCAAAGAAGTTCTTGAGTTCTTCTGTGTTCCTCTCGGTGTAACAGTGGAACATGTAGACTGCAGCCAGAAACTCCTGAACACTCAGATGAACAAAGCAGTAGACTGATTTCTGGAAGATCACACGGTCTCTTCTGAAGATCTCAGTACAAACTCCTGAGTACACCGAGGCCTCTGTGACATTAAGACCACACCGCTCCAGGTCTTCTTGGTAGAACATGATGTTTCCTTCCTCCAGATGTTTAAGTGCCAGCCTCCCCAGCTTCAGGAGAACGTCCCTGTCAGCCTCCGTCAGCTGCTGTGGAGTCGTCTCATGTCCCTCACCGTACTTGTTGTTCTTCCTCTTTGTCTGAACCAGCAGGAAGTGTGAGTACAGGTCAGTCAGGGTCTTGGGCAGCTCTCCTCTCTGGTCTGTGGTCAACATGTGATCCAGAACTGTAGCACTGATCCAGCAGAAGACTGGGATTTGACACATGATGTGGAGGCTCCTGGACGTCTTGAGGTGTGAGACGATTCTGCTGCATTGCTCTTCATCACTGAATCTCCTCCTGAAGTACTCCTCCTTCTGGGCGTCAGTGAAGCCTCGTACTTCTGTGACCCTGTCAACACATGCAGGAGGGATCTGATTGGCCCCCGCAGGTCTGGAGGTTATCCAGACGAGAGCCGAGGGAAGCAGATTCCCCCGGATGAGGTTTGTCAGCAGCACGTTGACTGATGACCTCTGTGTGACCTCAGACACAAGCTCCCTGTGGTTGAAGTCCAGAGAAGGTCTGCTTTCATCCAGGCCGTCAAAGATGAACAAAGGTTTACAGACAGCGAGCGTCTCTGCCGTGAGCTTCTGTAACGCTGGATGGAAAACATGGAGCAGCGTGAGGAGACTGTGCTGCTGGTCCTTCACCAGGTTCAGCTCCCTGAACGAAAGCACAGCCAGCAGACCCACATCCTGGTTTTCTAAACCCTCTGCCCAGTCCAGAGTGAACTTCTGCACCGAGAAGGTTTTTCCAACGCCAGCAACGCCGTTGGTCAGAACGACTCTGATGCTGCTCTGCTGGTCAGTGGAGGCTTTAAAGATGTCGTGGCACCTGATGGGAGTGTCGTGGAGGATCTTCATCTTGGAAGCCGTCTCAAGCTGCCTCACCTCATGTTGAGTATTAACCTCTTCACTCTGTCCCTCTGTGATGTAGAGCTCAGTGTAGATCCTGTTGAGGAGGGTTCTACTTCCTCTTTCATCACTTCCTTCAGTCACATTTTCACATCTTCTCCTCACACTGAGCTTATGTTCATCGAAAACCTCCTGCAGACCACGATCTGCTGAAAGACAAGAAACAATGTCAGAGACAGAGAATCTGAGAATCTGAGAATCTACTGTTTGTTTTCATCAGATACAGAAAAATAAAAGCTTTTTAACTTTGTGCTTTTATAACGATGTTAAATGTTGATGCTGTAGAAGGAACAAAATGCTGTTGTCAGAAGTGAAGACATCAGCAGACACATGTACAGTGCTGCTCTGACCGGCTGTCTGAGCTCCAGCTCCTGTTCTGGATCTTTGTCCACACTGGGGACAGGAGGAGTCTCCTGAAGAACCAGACTGGTCCCAGTATGAGGTGATGCACTGTCTGCAGAACCAGTGTCCACAGCTGGTGGAGACTGGATCTTTCAGGACGTCCTGACACGAAGCACAGCAGGACGACTGCTCCTCCTCAGAAACACGACTCCTCTTCCTCTCCCTGTGAAGACATGTCCTGATAACTCACATGTCACAGTCACAGGTTGTCATTACTTCTATAAAGGAGGTTTTGTCTTCACCCAGTATGTTTGTGTGTTGGTTGGTTAGTTAGTGGAATTATAAAAAACAACAGATTACCAGTAAACTTGGTGGAAGGATGTGGTCTGTTAACAAGATCTGGGGGGGGGGGGGGGTGATGTTTACCAGTTTATCCAAATCCAAATTAATCTCTAGTGGATTTCAAAGTGGTTTCATAAGGAGCGTGTTGGTTCTTGGTGGAGGTCTGAGCTCTTTGAGTGATTCTGAGAGATTAGTCACCAACTTCAATGAAGCTGTGTCCTAATGCAGGGGCCACACTAGAGGAAACTAGATCCTCTTCAGAGCAGGTCACAGTAGAAACAGTCTCTTACTCTGTGTGTGAGGGTACAAGTTCTTTACTGAAGTTGTAAGGAGCATCCTTGGACCAGTCACTCTTCAGAGACACACAGCTGGACCCTGGAGACTCTGCTCTCAGTCTGTGGTCCTGACCTCTGCAAACACAAGCATGTTTTTATTCAGAACACATCATTCACTGGTTCATTCTGTTAGGATTCAGTTTGGAGCTTCACATGTTTGTAGCAGGTCTCTTACTTTGTGTGTGAGGGTCCAGGTTCTTTACTGAAGTTGTAAGGAGCATCCTTGGACCAGTCACTCTTCAGAGACAGACAGCTGGACCCTGGGGACTCTGCTCTCAGTCTGTGGTCCTGACCTCTGCAAACACAAGCATGATTTTACTCAGGACACATCATTCACTGGTTCATTCTGTTAGGATTCAGTTTGGAGCTTCACATGTTTGTAGCAGGTCTCTTACTTTGTGGGTGAGGGTCCAACTTGCTCTGAAGTGTCCTCGTCCATGTTGCACTGGGCCGGCTGCCGCTCAGTTGTGGTTCAGGCCGCGCTGCTCTTCTAGATATTCAAGGTCTGGTCTATTTCCTTCTGGTTCTGTGCTCAGTTTACAGCAGAACACAGTGAAATGATCTTTCACACCAGTTTCATTGTTTATCTGTTGAAAACGTCACAAACACAAATATTTGCAACACTTCCTGTAGCCAACCAATTTCAAAATAAAAACACTGCAGCGTTTCTGTCGACTGAATCAATTCATTTATTTTTAAATGTTTTTATTGTGAAATAGATGCAGGGCTTCATAGTTTGTAGTACTGCTATTTATTTGAGTACACAGGACGTCTTATATACAAGGAAATACAGTGATGTCATCAGAAACCTCAGGAAGGACAAGAGTCTCTCTCTCTCTCTCTCTCTCTCTCGAAGCAGCACTCTGTATCTCCACTCAGTTCTATCGCTTTGTATAAAGTTATATATATATGTGTGTGTGTGTGTGTGTGTGGGTGTGTGTGTTTGTGTGTGTGTGTGTGTGTGTGTGTGTGTGTGTGTGTGTGTGTGTGTGTGTGTGTGTGTGTGTGTGTGTGTACCTGGCTCTGCAGGTCGATGCTCCTCACACCTCAGCCAGTTAGTCCAGAGCTTTACTGGGATCCACAGTGAAGACTCTCCACTGGTTGGGGACCACTGCTGTAACGTATGATTGTGAAAACACGTTCTGTTATTAAACACAATGAATAATATAAATGTTGCTGAACACTCACCAGCCTCAGACTTCACGTCTGCTCCTCATAGTTAGAACGAGTCTGAACACTTTCACTTTCACTGGAGACTCCTCCTCCGCTGGGCAGTTACTGGAAATCACATGACTCTGTGTGTGTGCGTGTGTGTATCTGGCTCAGAGCTTTACTGGGATCCACAGTGAAGACTCTCGACTGGTTGGTGACCACTGCTGTAACATATGATTGTGAAAATACGTTCTGTTAAACACTCAGGCTCCACCCCCTGCTCCTCCAAATATGGTTACTTCTGGTTTCAAAAAACCAAGATGGAGCTGAACAAAAAGTCAAAGTGAGGCTTCAGAGCAGCAGCTCACCAACCAGCCTGTGACGTCACGTTGTGTTGATACTTGAGTTCAACTTTATTGTTGAAATCTCATTCAGAACATTTTACAAACTCCATCACACACGAGGTCACAACAGAGAAATTAATTCACACTTACAGATTAAAGTGATTTTCTCTCCGTCAGGTTCTTATGTTTTCCTTCGTCTTCCTGACGTTGATCATCACCTTCCTCAAAGTCCTCTGCGCCGCCCAGACAGTTTCCGGATCTTACCGGGCCTCGGCCAGAAACACCCTCAACACCATCCTGCTGCACGGAGTCCAGCTGTTCATCTGCACGCTGTCGTTCCTCTCGCCCTTCATCAACATGGCTCCAGTCACCACGTGGCCCAACGACCGCACCACCATCCTCTTCGTCATCTTCCTGTTCACCAATGTGCTGCCACGTCTGCTCTGTCCGCTCATCTACGGCGTCAGAGACAAGAAGTTCAACGGCCTCATCAGACGACTCTTCTGCTGTCGGTGCTGCAACACTGGAGGAAACAAGGTGGTGGAACCTCAGAGAAGATCCAAACAGGTTCTACAGTGAACGACCTTAAAGATGGTTTTAAAATGTCGTACTTGCTCTGATGATGTCAAAACCTCATGTTTCTTTCAAAGGTCAAAAGACACGTTTGTTTTTTTTAAGGATTAATTTGTCATATTTAGTGACATCTAGTGGTGATGATGCAGATAACAGGAAACTGAAGAACAGTTCTCTCACTCCACTTCAAACATGTAGAAGAAACTTTGATCCTCGAGGAGATTTAAGATCAAAGACTTTAAATAAAGATGGCTGACACGTCACTTTAACTGTAACAACCATCGATTTATATATAAGGACTAGATGTCTTGTCTGCGTTGCTGGCCAACGGAGACGAACGTCCGCACATGGCGGCCATCTTGCTCTTTATCTTATGACTATATTTTACCTTTATCCTGTGAATAAATATTAGCTGTATAGTCTATAGAATCAATAATACTACAACTGTTTCTTTTAATTGGAATGATGTATATCTTTTTGACTCAGACGCAGGGTCAAGCCCAGAGCACGACCACAGAAAGAGACAAAACAGGAAACCAGCCGTTAGAAAAGTGTGTGAAGTTCATCTTGAGATTTGAAATAATGAAAAGCACGAATGCTCAGGAAAGGGAGAGGACGTGCCAGAACTAATACAATGAAGTGTTTCATGAAACGTGGTGAGAAAAAGAAATAAAATCTTACTCTAAGTCTAATCTGTTGTGTCTCTCCGCTGTGGCAGACTCCCTGTTTGACAAGGCCACAGTAGTGGGAACCCTGGCTGTGTGTGTGCACGGGTGCGCCTGTGTGTTTGAAGCAGGGTATCACAACAACAAGCGTTAGTTAAATCGCTACCCAAAACGCTCAAGGCCAACCGCATGGGGAAGCAGGGACAACACGAGGGTAAATAGAATAAATTAAAGGGACTCTTACCTTTGTTGCATTTGAGAATTACAGCACATTCAAATCATCCCGCCTTCCTCCAATGCCCCACCCCCTCGTTCCCATCCGCGGTGTTTTTTTGAAGAAACTTTATTTACAAGCAGACTTTCAACCTACTGCCTCCGCGCACGCACGTGAGTTTTTGTTTACCAAAGCAATGGATTCGGATTCAGAAGCACCGGTAAGTTATATACATTTACATTCACAAATGATGACGGGCCCGAATGCGCCACAAGAAGCAGACGGAAAACCTGCATGTCCATGCAGCAAACAGACAGGTCTGTCGGCCAATAAGGTCCTTCGGTCCGAAGAATTTTATTGGTTGAAGTTTTCACTAAATATTATGAGAGTGAAATAATTGTTTGTTTTTACTCCTGGTGGGTCTGTCTTGCATTTTAGAGTGTCATTACCTTATTAATACCAATTTAACCTTATCCAAAAAAAGTGTAAAAATGCAACAAAGGTAAGAGTCCCTTTAAGGCCAGGAAAATATTAAATTAATATTACAATAACAAAACAAATCTGGCTGGAATCTGATATATTTAGAAATTTGAAATCGATTTTTTAATTTTTGAATTGGTTTAATTGTAAATAATTACTGCATGGTAGTGACATTCAAATTATCCTGTAAGTTACTATAGAAATATGAGCCTTTTTTTCTATCTGTTTCTAACTGTTGAACTTTGGAGGCATGGAGAGATACTGCCCCCTGTTGACGGAGGAGCTGGACTACTATGGAGTTTTTACTGTAGAGAATATCTTGTTAAAATTATATTTTTCACCAGTTTTTCACACAATATAAATGATCGGTGATATTTTTTACTGTTGTAAATGAATGGGAATAAATATATGGAAATAGTATGTATTCTCTGTGTAATTTATTATATTATATTTATGGTGTGTCCATAGGTGATTAGTGACCCTTCAATAACCTACTTAAGGAAATGAGATAGACGTTTCTATTGTATCAGTGTAATAAAGTGAGAAACCTATCTATCAGTCTGTCTGTCTGTCTGTCTGTCTGTCTGTCTGTCTGTCTGTCTGTCTGTCTGTCTGTCTGTCTGTCTGTCTGTCTGTCTGTCTGTCTGTCTGTCTGTCTGTCTGTCTGTCTGTCTGTCTGTCTGTCTGTCTGTCTGTCTGTCTGTCTGTCTGTCTGTCTGTCTGTCTGTCTGTCTGTCTGTCTGTCTGTCTGTCTGTCTGTCTGTCTGTCTGTCTGTCTGTCTGTCTCACTGTCTGTCTGTCTGTCTGTCTGTCTGTCTGTCTGTCTGTCTGTCTGTCTGTCTGTCTGTCTGTCAAACAGTCAGGTTTATGTGAAGAAATGTAGGACGACTCACAGTCAGTCAGTGGATCCACTGCTGAAACCCTTGTTAGAAACACTTCTCTTTGCACATTACAAGAAAACAGCTTTCTGGATGAAACTTTCAGGAAGTCTGTTAAAGTGGATGAATACTTCAAAGAAAGTGATAAATGTATTTGATCTTTGGCCATTTTTAAGAGACAGGTCGGTTTCAAATAAGCTGTATGAGAAGAAATGTTTCCGCCTCAAAAAACAACTGTGAGGAAAGATGCAAACGTTAAAACCACAAGAAAGACCAGGAAGACGTCAAAATGATCATGCATCACATGTAGTCTTCCTTTCTGTACTTTTTTCTGTCTCTTTCTTGTCTTGTCCTATGCTTTGATTTCTATATAAAGAGACTAAGAACAGGATTGTTAAACATCAATGGCGGGAGAGACAGTCAAAAGAGAGCAATAATATCTGAGGTCTCTGCTAAAAAACACCTGAATGTGTTATTTTTGCAACACATGTTTCATGAGACACATGCCACACCTACATATGAAGTAGACTGGGGTTTATGGTGTGGGGGGGGGTCCTAATGCCCTTAGCCATGGCTCTTATCTTAGTGCAGGGGTAGCTGTCCTGTTCAGAACAACAACAAACCCATCCATTATATCCTGTACAGAAGTAGTGAACAGGCGGTGGTTAATTGTTAGGAAGGAAACCGACAGTACAATGTTCTGTTTCTTAAAATATATTAAGTTACCGAAATAGTCAGCTTTTTCAATTTCCTAAAAAATGAACTGAATAGTTATCATTAGGTAACTTCAACTGTGCTGTAGATTTTACTGTGGATAGGTCCAGTGAACCCCATCCACAGTCATCACAGAGTCTCGCTCTCATAACACATCTAGATCTGATTGACACATGGAGGATTAAACATCCACAATCAAGACAATACTCATGGCTCAGAAATAACAAGGTGAGTACAGGCAGACTGGACATAATTCTCATTTCTCAAGATTTTACATCCAGACTTATTCACACGACCTTAAGCCCTGTTGGTTTTACCGATCACCATCTGGTTAGCATAGATTTAGTAATTTCACCAGGAAAAATGGTTAAGTCCTACTGGTGTTTCAACAACAAACAGTTGCAGGACACTACATTACAAAAAGAAAAAAAACTGATTTCAGTTCTTTAGAGCTCTGGTGGGAATTAAGCAAGGCACAAATCCGTCTGCTGCAGGAAAAAAAGCTGAAATGTGAGGGTTGATGGATGCTGTTAACCAGGTGGAATCAGGACGAGCACCAGGAATCGATGGTCTCTCTAGTGACTTCCTAAGGAGGTTCTGGAACATCATTGGCCCTGACTTGCCTGTTGTCTTATTGGAGTACCTTAGAAACAGGATCCCTCCCTGTTTCCTGTCAGCGAACTGTCATTTCCCAGCAGTCGAAGAAATAAGATTTGGCCTTACTTAAAAACTGGAGGCCCTTGGCTCTCCTATTTACTGACTATTTGGTGCTTTCCAAAGCCTTGGCAAATAGACTTAAAAACATTCTGGAGATAATTGTTCACAGTAATCAGCCTTACTGCTTCTCAGATCTGAAAATTATGGACAATGTTTTTCTTTTTCGGGATGTTATTGATAAATGTAAACACTATAATTTTCATTGTGGAATTGGGTCTTTAGATCAGGAGGAAGCTCGTCTGTCCTCTTTAGAACAACAGCTAAAGCTACTTTTCTGTTAGTCACAGAGGCAGTCAAATGTTGGCTACTGGTTATTAGAGCATAAATAGAGAGTTATGCTTTATTAACATATAGGATCAAATCAATTGTCAGAAAGGAGTATTTTTCATCAGGCTACCTAAATGAACTTCAGAATTACAATTGGATCAGCTCATCCTTCGGGGGGATTTCAACTGCACTCTGGATTTCACACCTGGACTCTTTGGACACATGGAGGACTAAACAACCACAACACAATACACATGGGTTAGGGCAAGCAATAATAGGTGAGCGCAGCCAGATTTAACAGAATCTACATTTCCCAGAATCTCAGTTCCACACTAGCACACAGTACAATAAGCCTGATTGGTTTTACAGAGCTAAGTTCCTTTCTGCAGGAATGGGTTAAGGGAACTCTGGTCAGGATTTATTTCCTCCAGTTGAGGGACACGGATGCTCCCTGCTCTTATTTCTTCAAACTGGAGAGATCGGTGGCACAAGAAGCAAATGACTTGCCTGGAGCTCATGGGAGGCAGAGTGACCAATGACCAGAGGGAGATGAAGAGCCATGTTATGGATTCTATGCTGCCCTCTTTGGGGTGGAACAAACCAGCATGGAGACCCTTGAGGAGCTCTTTGAGGAGAGGGCTGGTCGGGACTGTGAGCTGATGCTGGAGTTAACCGTTGCAGTGAAGCAGATGACACCAGACCCTAAAATCCTCAATTGATGGCCTATCCACAGATTTCTATCAGCAATTTTGGAGCATCATTGGTTGGGATTTACATTAGGGGTGTTGTTGGATTATTTGAACACAGGATTTCTCCCTGTTTCATGTCAGCGAGCATGAAATAGGGAGCCTACTGCCCAAGAAAGGAGACCTGGCTGCTCGGTGGTCTGTCAGTACCAGGTCCTCCAGTCTTTTCCGTCCTATTGTTGCCTCAGCTAATGCTGACAAGGTGAACATCTTTATCAATGATCAAGCTGATGTTGGCCATCTGCAGGATAACTTGTGTCTATATCAGAGGGCTTCTTCTTCAAGGGTATATTGGATATAACATTTTCCGTGGGGCAAACATGGACTAAAGGTGCTTGGGGAGTTTAAGAAAAAAGACCTGGAAGGGAATTAAGGAGAAGGTGTGTGCTTGGTTGTCTAAATGGAAATGGTTGCCACCTCAGTTGTCTTAAAGAGTTGTGGCTTCCAATAACTCTGCTCTCTACCTTCCAGTGGCAGAAGGAGTGCAGGGTCCGATTGACATCCAGTCTAACATTGCGTCGTTGAGACTCCAGACTGCACAGGAACTTCTCCATGGATGTGGTACCTGCTGCATGGACACTGCTAGACTGTTGCTGAGATTGAATTGGGCGACAGGGAGATGACAAGCAGCTCTTTTATGAGCAGAGCAAGTTGGTTTCACTGATTAGTTCAGTGTCCCAGCTTTCAGGCTTTTTTAGCATCTAAAAAGGTGATTTCATGGTCTTGGAGAATTTTTTCTTTTGCTCTGTTTATAATTGGCCCAACATACTGCACCAAAAAGAAGGTTGTACATACAATTGTGAACTTTTTATCCAGATCAGTCAAGTCGGCCATCTGGCTGACACTCAGGAACAAAGCTTAGGGTGCCTGTGTGTAATAGTGTGGAGCCAGTCTTTTCCTGGCTCCAGTTCTGAAGGGACCCGATTCTGTGGACAATATACAGGCCTTTAGTAACAGATGGACTATTAGGTGTATTTCATTTTATGTTCAGTGGGGGGCAGTGGAGAGCTGGTAAAACATTTTTGATAAGAGAAATCTTATGATTAATTGGTTTTGTTGTTTTGCTTATATTTGTTTAACTTTTTTGCTTTTGAGTGATGCTTTAGAGAGACTTCTGTTTTCTCTGCAATAGTCCATAAAGGAACTTGAAAACCCAAACCATCTCCTCTCATATCATATCATATCATATCATATCATAGTATCTTGCCTTTTTATTAGTATTTAACAAACTTATTCCAACTTTACGGTCAAGTCATTCACTCCTCTTCTCCCTCCACTACGTAATAGAATTACAATTTTGGTGCGTTCAGTTCAACATACCATGCTGAGGCATGACCGACAGTGACCGGCTTGTTGAGAGCACCAGGGGAAGCAGCTCTTTTTTTCTCAGATAGATTGGGGTCATGTCCCTACCCAAACTTTTCTTTGCCAATCGCTCATTACACAACAATGAATGCACGTACACACAGAGTCAGTCCAGTTCACCATGAGGAGGCTAACTTTATTGTCAGTGACTCCCACACAGTTTGCTAGAAACACTGGACTCTGATCTACAGGTCCACCATTAATCTCACTGTTTTATTAGCGTTAAGATTAAGTAAACACAGAACCCAGAAGTGCCGCCATGATAGGATTGACATCTGCTCTCACAGATACTTTATGACACTGTATGCTGCACATATATGAAACTCTATGTATGAAAACTGACGTGACAGGGCATCTGGCTTTATGGTCCTTGAGCCCGGTCGGTAGGGGAGAGTAAAGTTGAACCGACCAAGGAACAAAGCCCACCAAGCCTGGCGCAAGTTAAGCCTGCAAGCAGTGCGAAGGTAAGAAAGGTTCTTAGGATCCGACCAGACTATAAATGGGTGAGTGGAGCCCTCAAGCCAGTGCCTCCATTCCTGCAAGGCCAGAACGACCGCTAGCAGCTCCCGGTTCCCCACATCATAATTTTTCTTGGCAGGGGAGAGAAGAAAGCATATGGATGCTGCTTCTGGTCGGAGGCATAGACCACTTCTTCCCACTATTTAGAACTGAGGCCAATCTATCTCAGATATTCAATTGTAAAAGTCTAAAATGCAGCTATTAATTTTAGAGGGGGTGCGTGTTTGATACTGAAAAGATCATATTTCTACCATCCCACTTAAAAGAGCATCACAGTGCCAGGAGGACACTTTTATCAGTGGAAAGAAAAGTAGCTAAGTTGCCACAGTGAATATGACGTCATGCCAAATCTATGGAAAGGTTTACCATTGTTTTCTCTGAACAATAAAGATGTCAATATAAAGTTACGTACAACAATTTCATTAAAGGTTAATATAATTACATCACACCACTGGTCAAAAGGTTTAGGAACACCCAAAATATTATTTTCCCATTTTAACTGATAACGCTAAACTCCAGTTTAAACTGCCCGTGGTTGAAGAAAATAGGTGAACGGAAAATTATGTACATATCCTGAAAGCTGAGCATTTCAGGGATCAAATTAAAAGGTTAATTTACAGATTTCAAGATGATCAAGCTTTGATAGTAAATGCAAAGTAAAAATTCTGCTTGTGTCAATAAGCTGTGTGATGTATTATTAGCACAACACAAGAAGTGGTGTTGTTTATTTCTAGTTGGTCAGAGCTTCATTCTACAGCAACATACTGACAGAAAACATTAGAAGACAAACAGATGGAAGTTTCACAGAATGAACTGCAGCTCAGTGTCCAGGCATGGACCTCATGGAGCTGCTTTAGGAAGAACTAGACTTACGGTGAAAGCAAATCAAACTACAAGTGCAACACATGTTGGAATATGCTTTTTTTATCACATTTTTTATTTAAATTACAATCTGTTTATTTGTTCTATTGCTTCTGTACACTGAGAAAATGAACTATGTCAATGTATATAAGAGAATATAACAAAAACTGAGGGGTTTTAAAACCTTTGAACCGCAACAATGTTTCAGTTGCAATAACTTCTTGTGACCATTAACTCTCAGACTGGTCAAGGTTCATATAACACACATGAATGCATGATTTATGTGGTGGGAATTCGTATTTAATTCCCTGGTGAGGACATAAACCATCAGACTGAGTGATCAATTAAACGATATCAAAGTATTTAATTAATGGTAGAAAAACAATTTACAGAGAATAGATTTGAACACAAACAGAGTTACTAAGCAAACACTTGGCCAAGCGGGGCAGAATCCTCAGCACCACTGCAGTTATCAAGGATCTGACAAATGGCGGGTGGGATGTGCCAGCTTTTACGCACGTCATCCTTCAATATCATGCAGGCAGGACGTGTCCAGTGCTCAGACATTGCTCAGAGGATGGGCAAAATGCCCCCCTCTCTCCTGAGTGTATAGACACTGGCAGAACATCAAATTATCACAAGGACGTTTAGCTTCAAACTAACTAGCATTGCCTGATATCAGGCAGACGCAAACATTAAGTAGAATTTATAAAATGATGTTTTTCAGGTCAATCCAACTGAACTTTGAGCAAAGCTATGTCAGGACAGAAGGGTCTGTCACATTTTATTGTAGAGGACAGTTAGATTCAATAATTTACATGACAATTTACATGGTTGAACATGAAGTTACACAATCTACTTTTCATTACTGCACTTACACTGAAAGATCTAGTTGTCCATTTCCAATCACATGTATTTATAATGAATGAGGGTTTTGCTCTCCTCATGTGAAGTCTCATGTGTAATGGGTGTTTTGTGAATTGGCAGGTCATGGTCTCTTCCGCTCAGGGTTTTGAACCACAAACAGGGCAACAGTCCCGTTCTCTCTCTGCCACTGGTACCTACAGAAGAAGAAGCCATTTCAAGTTTTCATATATCAAGTATCATGGAACCTAGGTTTGCCATAATTGTTAATGCAGACTCACTGGCTCTGTTCAGGAATAATGAAACTGTCTCCTGCGGAAAGAGTTGACTCCTGGTCATTCATGGTCACTTTAGAGGATCCTTCCTGAGACACGGAGAGAAGGTGAAGGAAGGAAAGAAAAAGTTAGAAAAGGTTGAGATTTCATAGTGATACATCCCTCTTACAAAGCAAGTGAACATTTAGAAAACGTACCATCTGCCAAATCCACACGTCACTCTGTGGTACTGTTGTCTCTGTCAGACCAGGTCCAAACACCATCACCTGTTTGGGTCATAAGTAAGAGAGTTATTCGAGTTCCCTTCAAGTTCTTAAATGTTTCTATATTTACGATGAAACCCTCTGTTGCATATGTTCATATATCATGCTCTACAGTCACAGGGGATTTCCACAAGCAGTTGAATATAGTTTACGGGTTTCAGTAAAAAGTGAAAAAAGGTGCATTCTGTCAGTAAAGGGTAGGTAGACGTTCCCAACAAAACCATAGCAACTTATATGTATGTATAAAATAACTGGCACGTGAATACAAAATAGACTGTGTAAACACCATATAGACTTTACATGATTTTTACTTTTTGACAAAGTGTTTCTGGGTAAATGTAAGGTCAAGCATGACAATAGATTACACAGTTTTATTTCCTTGTATGCTTCAGGCACCAATAACTGGTAACTTATGCAATACTGGCTCTTAGTGGAGGAAAGGGAGTGACAAGTGGCCATCTCTAAAGGAAAGGAGCAACACATTTGATTTTTAAATACTGTACTTAATACAACAAGTCATAGCTGAAGTTTGAGATTATGTTAGAGCACTGACATTGTGTAAACCAACAAAAATTATATAATGTATTTCACATTCACACATTTAATGCTGCAGGACTACAGTAAAATGATGAAAAGGTTCTCAAAAATCTGGAGGGATTACTGAAAAGCATAGTTAAAATATATTGTTATGCTTGGGGCACATATCTTGGAATAATGAGGGACCTGTCATCCATTATATCGTCTAGCAACACAATAGGAGACAGGTTCAATGCTAGCCCACTGCTGAGCCTCACAGCTCAACCCTTTGGACTGACCACAATGTTATTGCTGTTTTTTAGAAATACCTTTGCCCTTTGCTCATGTTGGTAAATAGGTAAACTTGTCCTGACAAGTGGCAAGTTGCCCAGACAAGGGGCAAGTTTACCTAACCCTAAGCCTTTGACAAATCTGGTGCCCAACTGTGAAATACTGCTATGGAGTTATTACTGCTGGTATAGAGAAGAACTGCTGTTTTATCCAATAACAATGGGGTTAGAATAAAAAATCCACTCCCCTCTTTTACAAAACCACAAACCATTATTTGGACTAAAAAAATGAACTGATTAGTTTGAGGTTACAGTGGCCTCACAAATTATGTTTATGTGTTTATGTGTGTCTTGAACCTAATCTACTAAAATCAGCATGAAGAAATGACTTCAAATTTAGTACAGACACTCACTTGGACTCAAAGATGAGCTGATTCCAT